>NC_142608.1:44668371-44831545 GCF_041222555.1 Hakea prostrata | reverse complement strand
CATGGCAGTGAGATAAAAGCAAGATATGCCTCTCACAAGCGAGATAGGGGGTTTTAAAACCCCTTAAACCAAGTGGTTGGACCAGAGATGGCGAGATCTCCCATCTCTCAGACTTGTCTCTCCTCTCGTCTCACTATCTCAAAATAGCGAGATATCTCGCGAGATCTCCCACCATGCCCATGAGATCCTCATGTTGAGGATTCCTGCCACAACTCCCCTCTAACCAAACAAGCCTAGGTGAGAGGCATGTATTACTTGCATATTCCCTTAGGGTGGTAGCTTGACAACCTCATTCACAAAACACCAATTACAATCTTGACTCACCTCTGATTCTGCTGAATTTCCTTTGCTATTTGATTCTGTGAAACATGTGCAGTCAATGAATAATTTCCTTCGGCATTCTAGTTAGGTAGGTTAAAGTCTAAATCGAGCCTTGTTGACTTTATTGAGATTTGTGGACTGCATGATTAATTTTATAAACGCAAAGCCAGACCATGGAAAAATGATTAGGTTGCTCACTTGCGACCTAACAGTCATGGGTTTGAGTGCATAATAGCCTCTTCATGAAGCAGTGGCATGGCTGCATGCATTTTGACCTTCCAGACCTCAGAGTGGTGCGGGCCTTATGCAATGGGTACTCAAATTAGGTCTATCAGCATGGGCCTAAGACAAAGGTTGACACTTGACTTGACATGCCTCTTAATGACAGAAGTAAACACTCTGCTGATTCCAGGGATGACTGAAACACGGATACACAAAATCTCTTCCCATTAATGGTGAACATGCTTCAAATTTTACCAGGATATGTTTTCCAACTGAGAGCAAGATGATATGTTGAGGTCCCCACGGGGGGGGGGGGGGGAATCACAGTTGGCAAGAACCACCAGCTCACAATTGAGATGTCATTTTTCAACTCTCATCCGTGGGCCTTATACTGTAAAAAAATGAAGAATAAAAAAAGAAGGAATTCAGGTACAGGGATTTCCATCATGTGGAAATAATTTGTCTCTATATTACTTTTGAAAATCCAAGTAGATTAATTTGCGATCTCCATGAGATGGGGGTTCCTTCATGCACATTATGACATGGGAATTCCATGGACAAAGCACGTCTATATGATGTAACCGGGGAGGACCCCTGCCCACTTTCCTGCGGCCCTCCAAGAAGGCTGAATCTGACCAGGGGCAAATTGGTCATTTTTCTCTCTTTTGGGGTTCTAATGGGTCTTATTGAATGCAGAGTATGGTTAGGAGTTTGGTTCTACTTCTACTTTTGAAATTGAGTCCTTGGTTGTTAAAGTTACAATAGAGTCCTAGTCTAGTTAGGATTCCTAATTAGAGAAGGAATCCTTTTATTGGATCCAATATGTTAGTAGGATCCTAGATCTACTTTTATTTTTGAGTATGAGTCATTATTTGTTAGGTTATTGAAGAGTGCTAATTAGATTGGGATTTCTGAGTAGTGAAGGATTCCCTATTTTCAGTCTTCTTCCTACAAGGATTCCAATATCTACTTTTATTTTTCAATTGGATCCTTCTAGATAAAATATGATAAGTCCTTGTGGGATTATTAGTCTTTAGTCAAAGGTAGGAGTCCTAGTTTGAGTCTTTTTCTAAAGTTCAGTCCTATTGTGAGTTCCTTCTAAGAGGCTATAAATAAGCTTCTCTAGGTTGTGACAAACAGCTTATAATCAATGAAATAAAGCTGAGGTTGAAGGAGTAAGAGTGAGAAGTCATGGGTTCTCATGGAGGGGACTTGGGGCAGCCATTGAATGAATAATTTCTGCAGAATTTTGGAATTCCAGCTTCCTCCTCCAAGTACAAAATACCCCCTGATACCCCCTGATGTAAACCAAAATTCTAGGGTTTACCTTGTAATGATGTTACCGTAGATTTAGGTTCACTCAAGGATCCTCTTTCAGGGAACCAGCTGTCTCATAGGAGATTTCTTGGAGGAATTAGGGTTTAAGGTGACTAAACAGTACCTTAGATGGGTTCGGCCAGGCTTAGAACCAAAGGGAATGAGGCTTTGAGATTCGTACTGTTGCTGTAAATTAAGTTTCAGGTCTAACAGTAGGTTTAGTTCATTTTTCAGGGGTTTTGTGACTTGGGAGGGGTGATACCAAGGTTCAGTTGCTGCTGTTGTTTGGTTTCAGGTTAGGTTTAATAGTTTTAGAGTTTAGGGAATGCTGTATAGGGTTTTGATTGGGTTGTTGTTGTCTTATAATTTCAGGTCATGTCTAATAGGTTAGGGTCTGTCCTAGTTGGGTTAGGATAGGTTTGAATAGTCTAAAGGGTTTGGGATTCTTGGATTGGCTGGGCTTGAGAGCAAGTGCAGGACAAGGATTGGGGAAGATAATCCTAAAAGGGAAGGTGAATGGAGTTGATGTTGGAGCAATATAGGAATTCTAATGGAACTAGGGTTAGGGTTTTCAAAGGTTGAAGATGAATTGCTGAATTTTTGAATCGTAATGATGAAGGGATTTTTATGAAACTAAAAGTAGGGATCAGGGAAGGGGAGGTGTGTGATCCTATATGGAGAAGAAGGGAGAGGTTGGAATGGGGATCTAGGAGTTCTAGGGGAGGGAGCTGCTGCTGCCGAAGGAAGAAGAAGGGTGGGAGGGGCTGGTGTGGGTCTGTACTTGGGGATTGGTTGATGCTGCTGGAATTGAATAAGGCTGCTGAATTTGAAGATGAAACACTTAAATCCAATGTGCCCTTATGTTGAAAGGAAGAATTGATTGAGGGAGATCTTGTGTTTGGTTGATTTGAGTAGTCTTAGTTGATTTACTTTTCTTTTCTTTTTTTTTTTTTTGTTTCCTTATTGGGAATAGATTTGCCAAGATCTTATTTTTCTTGTAAGATTCATTCATTCCAGGAACAAGTTCCTTTCTTTTCCCTTACACCTCTTCAGGGGGAGAGTCTTTGTGAAGAGGTTGTGTCCTTAATTCCTCTCGATATTCCTCTTGAAATTTTTGCAGACGATCCTCCTTTGGAAGATGGAACAATTGGTGGATGATGTGTAGGGGGGAGCCTAGACTTCTAAAGACCTATCAAAGAAAGCAGAGACTGACTCCTTCTGAACCAAGCTAGTTTGAAGCTTCGGTTCCTAGTTCTGAATAATATGCTCCTCTAGGTGAGTCTATCTCTAACTCTTCTTTTGATCCTACCTTGGACTTACCAATTGCATTGCAAAGCATACGTGAACTTGCACCAAACATCCAATTATGTTTCATATCAGTCCTTATCCCCAGAGTTTCAAAGTTTCGTTTCCTCTTTGTCCTCCGCTTCTATTCCTAACACTTGGTAGGAAGCATTATCTTTAGATAAGGAAATGCGAGCTTTGGAGAAAAACAAAACATGGGAATTGGTGACTTGGCCTGCAGAAAAGCGGATTTTTGGGTGCAAATGGGTGTTTGTGATCAAGCACCTGGCAATGGGACTGTTGAGAGGTATTAGGCAAGGATTGGTGGCATTGACTACTAGAAGACATTTGCACATGTTGCCAAGATGAACATAGTTGGGACTATTTTTTCATGTGTAGTGAATAAGGGTGGTGTCTACAACAATTAGATGTGAAAAATGCTTTTTTTCATGGAGAACTCTAAGAGGAGGTGCACAGGATATTCTACCACCGAGACTCATGGGAAAGTATGCAAGTTGTAGAGGGAATTAAATGAGTTGAAGCAATCTTTGAGGGCGTGGTTTGGAAGGGTTGCATAAGGCCATGATCTCTAATGGCTATAAGTAGACCAATGCAGTCCATACTTTGTTCATCAAAAGAAATGGTTACCACACTACTGTACTTCTAGTATATGTAGATGATATTGTGATCACAGGCAATAACGAGGATGAGATTTCAGTATTGAAGACATTTTTAGAGACTGAATTTGAGATTAAAGACATGGGGAAGCTCAGAGATTTCCAAGGTTGGACTACTGGAGTTGGCGTATTTTGATAGTGGTGTGCCTTTCTCTTAAAGGAAGTATAAACTGGATCTTTTAGAAGAAACTAGGATGCTAGAGCCTAACTTTTGCTCTTGAAGGAAAAAGTAAAACTAGTTGACAAGTAAGGTATTAAAAGTTGGAAGGAAAGGTGATATATCTGTCTCATACTAGACTAGACTTCACATTTGTAGTCAGTCTTGTTAGCCAGTATATGCATGATCCCTACTCCTCTCACTTGGACGTGGTGTATCGTATCTTGAGGTAATTGAAGGCTACTCTAGAAAAAGGGATTTTGATTTCAGCTCATGGACATTTGAAGATTGAGGCATATTCAAATGCAGACTGGGCATGATGTTCATATGACAAGCAGTCTACCTCTAGATATTGTGTGCTTATGGGAGGTAGCTTGATGACTTGGAGGAGCAAGAAACATGATGTGGTTGCGAGGTCTAGTGTTGGGACCAAGTTTAGGGCAATTACTCACGGCATTTGTGAGGTACTATGGCTAAAAGGGCTACTTCAGGAGATTGGGTCAGATTCGGAGGTTCCTATACAGTTGTACTTAGTAAGTCAGCAATGAGCATAGCTCACAACCAAGTACAACATGACAAGACCAAGAATGTGGAGCTTGATAGACATTTCATCTTTAGAGAAGATTGAGGGTGGGTTGATTCGTATCACTTCTTTTATTTCAGACGAGCGGTGGGCTGATGTGCTTACAAAGAGCTTAAGCACTAAGGTGTTCAGTAGTATCATTGGCAAGTTGGACATGATAAACATCTATGCTCTAACTTAAGGGTGAGTGTTGAAAGGAAGAATCGATTGGGGGAGATCTTGTGATTTGGTTGATTTGAGTACTCTTGGTTGACTTTCCTTTTTTCTGTTCTTTCCTTATTGGGAGTAGATTTGCTAGGATCTTATTTTTCTTGTAAGATTCCACACTAAGAAGATTTTATTTGCTCTGTATTTGGTAAGTTTTTAAGTACAAATAAAGCTCCTGTTGTGTCCTTCAGACACAAATCAAGATTCATTCAATTCTTTCAACACCTTCCCAAGAAGCCGACAACCTTGTTTGCCTCCAATCTTCGAATTTTATTAATCAATTCAACTTTACTTACAAATAATGGAGGCTTTGTTTTATAGCCTCAAAAAAGAAATCAGAAAAGGTCCCAAAGTTGGAAAACCAATTAGATCTCTTACTGCCTAACCAATTCTAACTCAAACCACTAATTGACTAGGACTTAACTTGCACAAGGAACCTTAGTAACTTACTCTAGATGACTCCAATTAAAATGCTAAGAGTAGATGTTGGTTCCTTGCAAGGACTGGACAACTCTACTGGACTCCATCACAAACTTGGAACCCAACATAAATAAGAACTCTAGAATAACTTGCAAAACATGGACTCAAATAAGAAAATAGGCAAAACTACCAAAATACCCCTGGTTCGAATTAGGTCCTAGGGTTTGGGGAATCAACCCTAACCCCACCCCTAGCCTACCCTTTCCCTTTCTTCTTTTCCCATCCACAAGCTCCTTTCCCCCATCCCCAGCCCTAGTTCTACCATTACAACCCCTTCCCCGTTGAGAATCACTTCCCCTTCCCTTCACTTACCGTGTGACACCACTATAATCCCTTCCCAACCCTAGGTTAGTAATCCCAGGGCCTCTCTTCTTCCTTTTCTTCTTCTTCTTCCTCCTTCAACCATGGAGCAATTCTGGAATTTCCAGAAATTACAAAACCAGAATTTTAAAAACCAGAAACCCTAACCTAAACTCTAACCTCCCCTACCCAAGACCTAACCCTATTAGGAGATTTGAATCCCCTTCCCTAAACCTATCATTGATGCTAGTATTCAACCCATTCCCTCCCTCCAAACCCTCAAAACTTCTGCAATTCATCTTCTTCATTAGGAAACCTTAAACCTAAAACTTCTATAACAAACCAAAACCTCTACTGAGGTGCAGCCAAAGGGGAGAAACTGAATGAAAAGAAGCTGAAGAAGAAGAAAAGAAGAGAAGAAAAGAGAAAGATTGGAGGGAAGATGCAAAGGGGTAAAGACCTGCTCCAGTAACCCCTAAAGCTTTATTTATAGATGAAGACTAGAGGCCTACTCAGTTAGTAATTAAGAGTACATTCCAAAAGTGAAAACTGACTTTCTAAGACTCTAAAGATAGTTCACAAAAAGGAAAGATAATATCAAACTAAATCTACTAGGAAATCAGTAACTTCCTAATTTTGTAGAACACTCAAAAACTTTCCTATTCTGTAACAACTTTTCCTCCAAGCCAGAGCTTTCTATTTTGAGACAGCTTGCACTCCAAGTTTCCAGAACACCAACTCATCATGACTTGCTCCCCAAGCTTCTAACTTGGCCATCACAACAGCTTCAAAACCCTAAAACTCATTAATCCATTGAGCAAATCCTAAAACCCTTCTAAAGTCAGCTTCTATACTACCTATTGAACACTCGACTTAACCCTAGCCTTGATCGAAACCCTTGAATCTGTGATTCCTATCAAATGCTAAATTCCAAAAACCCTAAACTGTAGAATTCAATTCTGAAATCAAAATTACAGCAAGGTTTCAGACGATTCAACAAACCCTAGACCATAAATCATAGCCAAACCTAATCCTAAACCTTTCCTAACCCTAGACCCCCATAGCCAACTCATTCCCTTCAACCACAGGGTGCTCTAAGCCCTAGAAGACTGCAGACTCTCAGGAAAAGGATCCTGGAGTGAGCCTAGGTCTAGGGTATTGCATCAATTAGCCAAACCCCTAGATCCTGGTTCACGTCACTACATGTTTGATGCAACATGAATATTTGTTGCATAATGTTGATAGATATTTCAATTTACATCTTCGTTGAAAATTAGCATCCTCAACTTATTTGGATAATGCATAATTTCAGTCGATGTGTTGTCCTCTTGAAATATTGTAAGACAGACACGTACAGAAATCCGATTGAAATAGAGAAATTTATCCCAGTTCTGCCACGCCATCATCCACCCTGAACTTTTCCACTTCATGCTTCTTGTACATGGTGTTCTTGAATTTACAAGGACCCCAAAGAGTATAATGATCTTCATTTTAGCATTTTCTGAAGTTCAAAAGGAAATCCATTTCTCATAATATTTCTCCAAGCCCAATGAAATTGTTGGTTTCACATTTGTTGGAAGATTTCTCTTGATGTTTCTACTTATGAAGGACTATACTTTCTGCTAAAGTAAAAGTTGGAGGTTGTGAGTTGTGACCATCAAATGTTTATCTATCTGAATATGAGAGACTATTTCCTATCCTAAGAAGATACTCTGCAGCTTCTAATACCAGATATTTGACAAGAGTGCAGGTAGTCAGTGGGTTAGGCAGAGAAATACCCTCGCCAAACGGGAGAGCTATTAGAGGAGCTATACAGACGGATGCAGCTATTAATTCAGGTATAAGTTTTAATTATCTGTGCCATACTACCTGATCCAGTTATGATTTCAATATACCTGTAGTAATTCTATTCCCAATTTTACCAGAACTCAGACATCATCACAAGTGAAGGTATCATAATAGAAAAACATAGCTGATTGATTTATCTTTTTTAGCTATTTGCATTGAGTGTTTGCTTCAAACTGAGTGAAAATGAAGTGCTTGGGCTCCGTTTGGTTGCAAGGTTGGTTACATTAATGTGAGGAAGCTCTTTGTTTGGATATAAAATATTATATAAAATTTAAAAAGAAATTGTATCTAGATAGATTTACAAAGTGGCGACTGACCAGATCCACCCCCATTTTCTCAAGCCCACTCACTTAGCTGTCTGTTTAATGACTGGACCCTTCTTTTTCTACAGCTTGATTCTAACCCCTGTTGAATTATTAGATTAGAAAACCCTAATGACTTTTGTAGGTGCTCCTCTTAGTAGACAATTAATGACCACTAAGTAATGTAAATCCAATTCTAGGGTTAGGGTTTCTTGAAAAGATTCCCAGAACTAAGGATCCACTTAGGGTCAGCAACAACAATAAGAAGAACCCTTGTCCCAACTAAATGGGGTAGGCTACATGGATTCTTGCCCAAGCAGATCTGTTTAAGGTCATACTAGTATAAGGCCTAAGCTATGCATATCCTTTCTCACAACTTCTCTTAAGGTCATTTTAGGTTTGCCCCAAGCTCTTTTAATTCCTTCAATCTGGATTAAAACACTTTTCCTTACAAGGGTATTGATAGACCTCCGTTGAATATGACCGTGCCACCTCCAGGGACTTTCTCGAAGCTTATCACTTATGGAGCTACTCCTAGACCAGCTCTAATATGATCATTCCTTATCCTATCTTTCCTAATTTTTCCAGTCATCCATCTTAGCATCCTCATTTAAGCTACACTGAGTTTTATCTACATGATGCTTCTTAACAGCCTAACACTTTGCACCATACACCACAGCTAGTCGTACAAAAATTGTATGGGATACCTAAGGGTTGCTCTGAAATAGATGGGAGTTGGATGGAAACACTTGGGAATACTAGATGTGCTCTAATGAGATGATGGGAAAAAACCTAAATAATTAAGAATTTCCCATGGGGATGATTTTGAGATATCCAAAGTCAATATGGGATGTGACAAAATAATTGGGAAGGAAAAATATTATTCTTAGAATTGGTAGAGAAAAAGTTAATTAATTTTTGGATCCATATGGGTATGAGTTGAAAGGGAAAATTAGAGGAAACTTTGAATGGGAAACAGTTCAAGAACCTGAAAAACTTGGGCAACTTGGTTCTTTCTTTTCTTTTCTTTTCTTTTCTGTTGCCGTGAGAGAGAGAGAGAGAGGAGGGGCCGCAGGGTGGGGAAGGGGTCTAACAGGGTTGTAGGAGAGCATAGGGCAACTGGGGTTGTCGTGGGGGGCTGGGGATGCGTCTGCTTAGGTGCGGTAGCAGGGGTGGCAGGTAGGAGAGATTGCACAGAACAGGGGAGGGGCAGGAGGTGTCTTGCTGGGATAGGGGAGGGCGAGGGAGTGGCTGGGCCTTGCTGGGAATGAAGGGAAAGGGAGAGAGAGAGAGTCTGCAATGGAGTGGGGTAGGTCTCCTAGGCCTGTGCGGAGAGAGAAGGGTGGGGGAAAGCTGTGGGTGAGAGAGAGGCAGGGGAAGGGGATGGGGGTTTCTGTACTTGTTTGCTTTGCTGGACTTTAAGAAGACCATTTGAATGCTTTGAAGCTGTTGGAAACAATTCTGGAGATGCTGATCCTTGAACAAAACTTTTAATCCTCAAGCATGGCCCCCTCAACTAGAAAACCATGATCCTTAACTCCATTTTATTCAATTATCAGACTTAAGAATTACAAAGAAATAATAGGCTATTTATAGCCTACTAAAAGACTCCGACACTTAGTGGGATTCCTTAACAGATTAGGTTCCCACCACATAATCTGGACTCTTGAATTAGAATCTAGAAATCTAAGACATGTTGAAAATAAAAGATAAATTGACTTAAAACTATATCCAAATAAGTTCACTTGAAAGAGAACTCCTTAGGATACTCAACTACTAACTTAACGTTAACTCAAGAAGCAAAAAATCTAAATGGAACTCTAGTAATAAATCTGGAATTAATTCCATCAATTGAAGAGCACTGAAAATGCCCTAAATACCCCTACTAGGGGGTTTGGCCACCCCATGGAGGCTTCGTGGAGCCATCTAGCGGGGTCCACCTAGGGTTTCCACTCATGGTCACATCTCTTAGTTTCTACATTAGGACAGATATCATGGTGCTGCATTTCAAGAAGAATTCACTAATTGCTTGTTAATACTCTTCAGTATATTGCCCATCGATCTGTGACATATATGTTCTGAATTGGATATAAACCTTTCTTTGGCATCTCAAAATCCATGTTGATGAAATATTAAACCTTAGATTTCCATATAAAGATGTGATCTGAGCTCTTGAATTAGGATTGCTCTACCGTATCTGCCTGATTGCCCATAAACTTGGATATGGATCTTCTTCTCTAATGAGCATATGAAGACCTGATGTGATCTGGGCTCTTGGATTAGGATTGATTTTTGTTATATGATGGGTAAATAGCTGCCTGATTACTCATAAACTTAGATATGGAATCTTCTTCTCTAATCAGGAGATTCAGGATAATGGTAATGTGGTAGTACTTGAGCAGTTGGATATTTCACCTAATGAAGTGCAATTAAATGTTATGGTGTAGCAAGCCACATCAATACAAAGACACCCACCCAATTTGAAGATAAATGGGCAATTCAACATATAAAGAGCTCACCTTGAGCCAAATATTTGGAATATTTTAAAGCATTTACATCTCACGGTGCCAATCTGTCAATATACTGTGATTTAGTGATAATGCCAGTGATTATATACAGAGCTCTAGCCAAACAGAAACCACCAGAATGGAACTAAGGTCATACTCATACCTTGCTCAGCTTAATGACTTTTTCAGTTGACTTTACGTGCAATGGCCATGCTAGAGATGACATTAGTCTACATACCCCATTGCAGGAAATGGTTCCAGAATGCATCTCGAAATTGCCAGATCTCTCTAGATTTGTTCTATTTTGCACGACCATATGAGAATCGTTGCATCTCCTCTGGCCAGTGTTGAAAAACAGGAAGTCAAATGCATTGAAACACTCACTAGAAGAACTAGGTTTCGTTAGTTTTTCATTTTTTTCAAAATTTTCATTATATCATCTTAAAAGGTCCTCAAACTCCCTTACACTGTGTGAACCTATGAAATTACCATTTCAGAGGCTACACCAGCCTTTACCTGAAAATGCCCAAGGTTACTAAATGAGGTGTCCCATGCTGCTGTATGGGCTCGGATACTCCTGTATCACTGCCAACTTGTTGCATTACTGCCAAACACTATTGGACCAATCCAGTTCCTCCAACATGTTTGACCATAGCGATCACCATCTAACAACTGTGAAAACTGCAACATAATGCCCCAAATTTTTTTTGCATTGCCACTGCTGCCACCAAATCAACACTAATGGGTGACAGGATAGAGAAGAAGAAAACAATAAAGAAACCCGAGAATACTCGTAGTTGTAGCAGGTTAAGAGGGAAAATAACACTCATAAGAAGAAGAGAAGAGGAAGAGAGAAAGGGGGGGGGGTGTGTGTGTGTGCAGCGAACTTACATCAAGCTTTGGTTCCATCTCTTCTATTCCATCCTCAATAAGTGTTTAAACAATAAAAACTACTACTTCAATTAAAACTAGATAAACAAAAACAGCAAGCCTTGTCCCAACTAAATGGGGTTGCTACATGGATTCTTGCCTTCCAATCAGCTTTGTTTAATGCCATTCTAGATATAAGGCCTAAGCTATGCATGCCCTTAAAAGCTGATCCTAAATATCCTACCCAAATTAAAAATCTGTTGACATAATTTTCTCAATAAATAACTAAACAAAATCCTACATTTCCTTTAGAACTCCCACGCAGAACAGCATCTCCTATTTTATCTCCTCGCAAGCTGGACTTGGGCACACTAAATAGGAAGAATAATCTCCTAGTCCTAGGTTACTGTTCATATTACTGTAGCGTGAACTGTAACTGGTTGTGCTGCATCAAATGCTTTCTTAACACTTATACATCACCTGTGAACATTGTGCTTTATATGCTCATGTTGAATCATGAAATTAGCAGAAGGATGCTTCTATATTTGTTGCCAAGTCATAGTGAACGTTATGCATCCGCATCTCACATTAAGTGCATACGTCCAACCCATCATATGCACAAGGTTCTGCAACTCAGCTTTTGACAAGCTAGAAACTGAGATATGGGTCAAAATTGGTTGACATCTAGGATTTTGTCCCGGCCGACTCAAGGAAGTGGTTTCAAGGCCTAGGATATTTTTTAATACAATATTTTCTATATAACCTACTTTAGTGTGAACTAGTTCCCCCTAACACCCCCCCCCCAAAAAAAAAAAAAAAAAAAAAAAAAGAAAGAATTTAAAGTAAAAAAAAAATATATGAATCATCTCAATTTGGATGTGGTAGTAATGGGGCGACAGAATAGAGAAGAAAGGAGATAGGGGGAAGAAGGGGAAATTTGTGAAGAATTAGTCTTGAAGAAGGGGCAAAAAGAGAAGAACACTCTTTAAGAAGAAGAGAAGAGGAGATAGAGAAAGGGGACCTGCAGACCCACACAACTAAAGCTTCAATTTATCTTTTTTCTATTCCATTGCCTTCTTTTCTTTTGCAATATAAGGGCCTATTTATAGCTTGGCTAAAGCTTTACAAGAAATAGAAACTTAGTAGACTAAAAATAGAAATTACTAGGCTTTATATTTCATCCACATGCATAAATAACTAAAATATAAACTACCAAAATAGAAACTAAACTGAGGTCCTAAATCTCTCGAAATAAAATCTTCATAAAATCTAATCTCGCACCCCGCTAATCTTCTATGAAGCACAAAGGGCTGTGACATTGTTCACATACACAGTGATGTGAACAGTGTTTTGGCCTTCTTTCTTCATGTTTTTTCCTATTGTTGCAGTCCTAGTTGACTGGTGAAAATTGTGGAGCAAGGGTACCTTCTATTTTGACTAGTTGGTTGGTTGAATTGGCATCTAATGCTAGTTTGAATTGGTCCTAGCTGGTTGTCCTGCATCAATTCTCCCTCTCTTAAAAAACTCGTTCTCGAGTTTCATATAGAAGTTTGCATCATCATTGGCACCACAAAAAAGGATTTTCCAAATGGTCACAGCACGTTTCGGTCACAATCAGTATAAAAAGAAATTAGGGAAAAGAAAAAGGAGGGAGGAAAAGTTATAAGGGATTGAAAGATCTCAAGGAGGAGAAGAAAAGTAGGGAAGAGAGAAAAGAAGGTTGAACAAACTGCAAGATAGGAAAGAGATTCACCCAGGTTGGAGAGAGTGATATTAATCCCAGTGGTGGTGAATAAGTGGTGAACATAGTAGGCAGGAAGACCATAGAAAGAAGAAGAAATAGAGAAGACAAATCCAAGAGTGAAGAAAAATTAGTAGGGAAGGCAGATCATAAGGAGAAGGAAATTAGCAAGAAGACGAGAGCAAGATTGAGAGAGTGAAAAATCCAATAGACCGAGAGAGTTACCCAGTTTGGGCTCTAATGCCAAATTAATGGGGAGGACTGAATAGAGAAGAAAGAAGGAGAGAGGGGGAAGAAAGGGAAATCTGAGAAGAATCAGTCTTGAAGAAGGGGAAGAAAGAGAAGAACACTCTTAAGAAGAAGAGAAGAAGAGAGAAGGGGGGGCTGCAACCCACATAACGAAAGCTTCAATTCATTATTTTTCTATTCCATAGTTCTTCTTTTCTTTTGCAATGTAAGGGTTTATAGCTTGGCTAAAGTTTTACAAGAAAAAGAAACTTAGCAGACTAAAATAAAAACTAATTTCCTAGTAACTAGTGACATTAGAATCTTATGGATTATAAAAAAGAAGACAGTAGAATCTTAGGGAAATGGAAACTAATCAAAATTAGAAATAGGCTTTATATTTTAGCCACATGCATTAATAACTAAACTAGAAACTACCAAAATAGAAACTAAACTAAGGTCCTCAAATCTCCCAAAAAGAATTTTCATAGAATCTAATATTGGGCCGCACAAATCTTCTAAGAACCATTCCCAATATACCAAATAAAAGGCTGTTACACTGTTCATGTGAACAGTATTTTGGCCCTTTTTTTTCACGTCTTCTTTTATTGTTGCTGTCCCGGTTGACTAGTCAAAATTGTCGAGCAAGGTGACCTTTTATTTTGAATAGTTGGCTCGTTAAACTGGTAATGCTGGTTTGAATTGGTCCTACTTGGTTATCATGCATTAGGTAGTGATTTCTTTTATCAAATTTGACAGTGCATATTATTCGTGGACGTTCGTTGGAAACAAGAACAAGCATGTAGCCAAGTTTTCCAACAAATCAGAGATTGCTAAATTTGATTTATATTGAAGAAGTTATCTTTTGATCAAATTTATTTTGGTGTCTGGAATGTTATTTAGAATCCATATGAATGAAAATATTCTTTAGAAATAAAATCTTTCAATAATTTTACCTACCATAAAAACTCCAGCTTTTGTTCTTCAACTGAGGAGTTGCTTAGTCTGCTGTGATGTAGAGGCTCTTACTTGACCTGGTTTGACATAGAGGTTTCTCTGCAGCTACTGACAGCTTTGGGCCAAGGTTTTCTAGAGCGAGAACCAAAGTCAAATGCAACTCTGAGAGCACAAAGTTCTAATTTTTCAGGCATTTTTAGTCAAGAAATAAAGGGGGGAAGGTTAATGCATAGAAGCTTTTCAACTACTAATACATCACAATGAAAAACTTGCATTGGCAATCAAATGGAGCCCTTTTATTACTTAATTTCATTTTCCATCTTGCGCTACCTTGTGAGACATCAATCTCTTCTCAGACAGAAACATTTCAGATGCTATAGTTATTCAAGGTCCTGATAAATTGAAATCTGTGATAGGCAACTCAGGTGGCCCATTGATTGACTCATATGGACATGTCATTGGAGTTAACACTGCTACTTTTACTCGCAAAGGTAATTATTAGCTTTCCTCATTCATGTTTTCTTTGTATACTGTATGTCTTCTTGATTAGTTTCAGCATTTCTGCTACTCGATCTCTTAGAATTCTAAAAGAAATAATTAGAACAAGTTGCAATACGACAAGGAGTATTATCAATAACTTGACTAGGAGATGCTATTTTAAATCTGTAATGTGAAATTGAGCCACTGGGTTTGCCCTCCCCCCCCCCCCCCAAAAAAAAAAAAAAACAAAACAAAACAAAACAAAGGAGAAAGTCTGCACCATGATATTGCACACTTTTTGGAATCCAGCAGACGTGTTTATTTTGTACTTTTTCTTTGAAAATGCATTATGCACTCCTTTAAAATCCAAGAAAGAAGCTTTTTTAGTACTAACTGTATTACATTTGAAGGAACTACAAGAGCTATCGCAGGTCTGTAATAACCAGAGAGTAGTAGTGTGCGACTTGGGCCTCATATTAGGCCTCATATCAGTTATGACTTTGAATAGAACCAATTGGAGAGAAGAGATCTATGTAACCAAGCCATTTATTTTAGATAAGGCTGAATTGTTGTTGTATACGATAACGCATTTGTCCACTTGTGCTATTTACCTGTTTGGTCTCTCTATGAAATTCTAGGATGAAATTAGTTAAAGTAAACCCAATGCTAGGCAGGGTCTCAAAGAATAACCAGCCTACCTTGATCTCATTTTTGTATTGATACAGGAACAGGAATATCATCTGGAATCAACTTTGCAATACCAATCGACACTGTTGTGCGAATTGTTCCTTACCTTGTTGTGTATGGAACTCCTTATACTGACAGGTATTGACACCAGATTTCAAGTACTGGCTGAATAAAAGCTCAACATGTTGCAATTGTTTGATCGTGTTGATGTGTATTCTCGAGGTGATGACCGCCAGTGACAAGAAGCAGAGGCTCAAGGTTTCCTGTATTAGTTTTTGTAACCTAGAGACCTGTAATTCAGTTGACCTTCCATGGAGAAGTGAACAAATTCATACCACGAAGCTTGTATTAGAAGGAAAGAAAGAAAAAACATATCAAACATGGTTAAGATCAAAGGATAAAAATTAAAATGAAGAGTCGTCCAAAGTGTATGGAAATATAACTTGTGCATATGATTGAATTTGATCAAAGCTTTGATGTCGTACCTAAAAATACGGTTGGAAAATGCCACATCACTTGCATGAGGCAAAATTTTGTTGGAATGTACCGTATTACTCTCTTTTAAAACCTCGGGCTTGCCCTTACTTGGATTCATTTTCCATTAATACCCTCATCAAAAGCCACAAAATACAAATGTTCATTTTCTCTTATTACTAGGTATAAAGTATTGGTATCAAGTATCGAGTTGATTTTAGGAGACGTATTATTTTGTGCCTAGTATTGTATTGTATTTGCCAATGCATTTTGGTGTAATCCAATAAAGAGATGTATTGATGTGTATTGTAGATACAAATTGACAAAATATCGAATGGATATGATATTTTAGACCTTGATTGTGGGCATATTATCAAAACAACCATCCAACAAAATGGTTGTGGTAAGACTACATAAGAAAAATGTAGTAGGCTTTGCTTGTGCAGAAGCCTTCAACATCATATTCATTCATCTACCTTTTTTTTTTCTAAAGAGTTTCTTATGTGCCCCACCTAAGTTGGGTCAAAACTCATATTGCCTCCCTTAAGTGGCCTAAATTATGTGTAACCCATAAATAAGTTATGTCTAGCCCACAACTTAACAATCTTAGTTAGTGGTAGTTGACTCTTAATATGAAATGACCAAAATACCCTCCCAATTGTTAAATTACTAAAATACCCTGTTTGCCCTCAGCCTGATGGGAATGAATCTAGTTTGGATGGTGATGGTCATGGATCAATCTTTCAGGGTTAAGGTTGGCCTTCAGTTTGCCTAGGTTTGCCCTCTGATCTTGTGTTTCTTTATTCTCCTCTTGGCTCTTTTTTTGATTTGTTTGCTGAAAATCTTGAGCTCTAACGTTTGTTTTTATGGAAAAGCGTGGTTTTCTAAAGTACAGTTTGATGATTCATGGCCCAAATCGCCGAATTTCCGGCAAGATTTATCAAAAAAATGAGATCGATGTGTCGGTTGTTGTTGTGTTTATACATATGAGTTGTTTCATTAACTTGGTGATTTCCTTGAATTCAAATCACTTCATCACTTGTCTTCTGATATTTGTTCTTCATTATTCACCTTAGTTACATCCATGGTACATTGTGTCGCTGGGGGGCAACACAACTCCCCCCAGTGACACGATATTTACAATATATCTTTACAATATATCGGCAATATATCGCCCTGTGTCGGCGATATATCGCCGAAAAATTGGTGATATATCGCTACATTTGCATATATAACAGTATTTCATTCGTTTTTCGCCGATTTTTCGTTCGATTTTTGCCAAAGTGACATAGGACCTCTACAGGCTCCGGGGGCGTTGCCCCCCACACCCTCGCCGGAGCGGGACCCCCGTGTCCGTCGACAACAATATGTGAAGCATGAGCCATACTCAACATAATTGTGTAATGAATTGTAAACTTTAGTACATCTATTTACTAGTTGTGTATTTGTGTTCTGTTTACATATTTACATTAGTTTATATGAATTTTTCAAACTTCAAGTTTTGCCCACATATAGCCGGACATGTGCTAATTATAAACTCTAGATTAGGTGATGTTTTAGGTCAAAATAACACTCCCAATGTGTTTATTGGCCTCAACTTAGGCTACACGTCAAATTTCAGGTCAAAATGACCTGAAATACCCTTCGAAACAGGGGTTCGAAAAAATCGAACCCCTGCAAAAAGTCGGCCGACATCTGGCAACATGTCGCCCGAGTCGCCGTTGGTCCGACACGACGACACGGACCAACATGTCGGACCATGGTTACATCCCACTCTATTTAAATTTGAGAATCTGTTGGAAAACCAATTTGGCTTTATGCTGGGAAGATCTTGTAGTTCTACAATAAGGCTAGGTTGGGCCGGGCTTTTGCGATCCCAAGCCCAACCCTATATATTCTAATCTAAGCCCATTCTCACCATGACCCTAATTTAGGGCCAAGGATTTTGTCCCTAGCCCTAAGCCCTATAAGGCCAAGCCAAGCCCATTCCCGCCCTAATTGGCCCTGTCCCCAACCTTGATTGACCCTATCCTTAGCCCTCTAGCCTTGATTGGCCCTATCCCTGGCCCTGATTGACTCTATCTCTAGCCCTGTCCTTAGCCCTAGTCCTAATTGACCTATACTTGGCCTTAGTCCTGTCCTTATCCTTGTTCTTAAGTCATTGAGATCATGCATTAGATACAAAATTAGGGCCAAGATAGGGCCAAAATTAGGGTCAATATCAGGGCCAAGGTCAAGGCCAATAATCAAGGACCGGTCGAGACAGGCCCGATGGGTTGAAGAGTAAACCCAGACCTGCCTTGGCCCTAGTTAGGGCCAGAATATTTTGGCCCTAACCCACCCTCAGTGTCACATCCACCCTGTCGGTATCGTATCTGGAATACCCGAGTGTGTGATCCACAGCCCCGAAGATCAAGTTTAGGAACAATAATATCCATTTAGCACAATAACATAATCAAAAGCAAGAACAAATCATTGTATTCAAGTAATCTATTAATAAAAGTCCAGAAAGGATCACAAAAGAATATCAGAGTGCGGAATAACAAGATACCAAATCAAAAGACAACTGTAGAGTATAGCAGAAATATACTCCACAAATATATGCGGAAAGTAGATCGAAATCTAAAGCAAAGCCCTAAGCTAATGCAAGTAAAATTAAAGTATAGAAGAAACAAGAGAAGTCTAATCAACATCTTTAGTTGACTCTTCTTCTTCACTTTTGGGTTATGCTCTTGAAGCTTCAAATCAGCATCTAGCGCACGATCCTATCGGCAAACAAGACGATATCGGCTGCCATCAATAGGAGCCATCAATGCAGTCCAAATCTGTGTGTTGGCTGCCTCACTGGTCAACACCTTGTCCAAGGACTTTTGGAGCTGTACCATGTATGGAAAGGTCCTTCGTGCAGTGACACGAGTTCTCTTTCAATCCTGCAATGTCATTTAAAAAACAAGTCCCTCGAAGGGTAAGCTCAAAAGAACTTAGCAAGTAATCCAAACACAATAAGCATCTTCACATGCATTCACAGTCATACATATATGCAATGATATGAAACAATATATGCAAGTATGCTTCTAACTTTATATAAGTATGCTGGTCTCTAAAGGCAGACATGCTTTAAGTCATAGCACCATACTTCTTTGGGAAGGTCTCAAATCACACATCATCGGTTGGTGGTGGGTCCGGCATCTCTCGGGACATTCCATGGCTGGGGTTTAGGTCACCGCTCTCTCACATCACCATTGGTCTAAGTATTGGCGCATGTCAAGTTAAAGCCTAGCCAAATGCAAATCTTCTACTTAGTTATATCAACTCAAGTCCAGGTACGTCCATTCCTCGCCCTGGGCGATCCTTTCCGGTATCCTTCTCACTAGAGTCAGCGTAGTCCCAGACCTCTGACTCATCAACCCTATTAGTCATCCACAAATAATAGACGGGAAGCTCTCATGTCCTCTCACGGGTTGGTTACCGGTCTTGAGCGCCCATGAGCCCAAATCTACTATTTGCAACACTACCAATAAATGGCCCCCACAATGTGATTCATGTCCTCTCATGAGTTGGTTACCGGTCTTGAGCGCCCATGAATCCCCATTGCTACCACGGGTCGTTCAGTCTCAATACCCTTCCGAATCGGGTCTGATATAACAGGGGTATTCCTAGCCAAACATTGCTAGACCAATCCTAGGTATGTCAAACAATAGTTAGGGAAAGAGTCAAGGGGCACCATATGAAAGCGTCCCATACCACTTCCATTGATGTCCAAAGACATAAACGCCAATAGGGCATTCCCCATTCCACAACCACAACCTAGGCATTCACATCACATCATGATTCCATACAAATCACATTCACATTCACATTCATATTCATATCATAGTCCAAATCACATTCACAATACTATATCATCAATTCCAATATGTAAATAACAATATGAATACGCTACTGTAGTTACAGAAGTATCATGATGTAAAGAAAATAAAACATCAATAACTGGGTCAATCATTTATGTCATATTACAATAAGACATGTAAAAAGGCATATTGTGAGTTGGAATACTCACCTCGTAATCCGAACTTATAATCTTCAAGTAAGAGATCAGAGAACAGATCCAAAATCACCTATACATGTTTTGTCAATCACCTAAACAAGCTTGACAAAACATGTATAGGTCATAAGAAGCAAATCCAAAATATAGGAGTCGAAACAGAATTGGAGTTGCTGATTGCCTTGGTCGATTGGGTGGTAGCTTGGTCCAATCGACCAAGCAATCGACCAGATGAACAGTGTTTGACAGCAAACACTAAATTGGTCATAACTTCTTCGTTTGAAGTCCGATTGATCCGAAATTCGAAAGGGAACCTCACAAAAACATACTAAGATTATCGAGCATGAATTGGACATCATCCATGGTAAAAAAATCAGCACTTTCTAATTTGGGAACATGAGTTTCTAAAGTAGAAACAACATGGTTTTCATAGCAAAACACAACGTGTATTCAAAGGGGAAATTAGAGAGAACAAGGCTTCACTCTAATGGAATATCAGTAACATATCAGAGATAAGAATCATCATAAGAATGGATCAATCGTGCTAGAGAATATGATCAAACATGCATCATGAAGATATCCATGATCTCTTTTAGAAAGTCAAATAGGGGAACCATAGCATCATTAGAATTGAATGGATTCGCAACTTTGAAGATCATAGAAGAGGTGTTTGCAAGGATGCAATACCATCTTCTTAATCACAGCAAGAGTAGATAAATAGAAAATCAAAAGAATACTAATCCTTGAATGAAAGGAATAAAAAATAGAGACTTGCTAGAATGCTTATATCAATGATCAACATAGAAGGCTATAATAGCTATAATGAATGGGGATTCATTCAAAGAGATGAAATACATTAGAACAACAGTACAGACTAAGATTAAACATGTTAAACATTGATTAGAAATGAACTATAGTAAGATAATCATGCTGTCCAAAACTCAATCAAAAGCCAATGAAGAATCTAGGAGATTTACCATATGGCTTCAAGGAATGCATAGAGCGATTGGGGGTTCACTCTAAGACATAAGGAAGCAAGGGAATAGGTAGTTACAGTAGTGTAACACCTTCTCCATACTCAAAACATCATGCTAGAACAGTAAGAAGAAGAAATCAGAGAAGAAGAAGATAGATTACTAACCTTGTTGAAGATGAAACCAAATTAGAAACAAAGAGGAATGCTTGGGGATCTTCCTTGGCTTGAGGAGGAGGCTCTAGGGTTCTTCCCACGTTTACTAGCAATTGAGAGGCCAAACAATAGGGTTTAACACGAGGTTGCATTATATAGAGGGTCCTAAGATCAAAACTTCCAAAAATAAGAAGTTCAACAAATCTGGGCAGCTTTGGTCGATGCCTTGGTCGATGGGATTGACCAAGGAGGATCGACCAAAGGGTCTTCCTTCCTCAAATTTCAGAATTTTGGTCTCCCGGGGTTAAATCCGACACTTGGGCCTATAGCCAACTTAGGGAAAGGTCTGAATTGACTTTCTAGGGTCTTCTAAACCTATCCACACTGAACTCTGGGTCCCACTTACAGGTCTAATATCCACAAGTCAATTCTTTATCCCAAAACAAACAGGGTGTCCAGGCTAGGTTTAGAGCTGGATTTCACACTCAGGGCCAAACTTGCACCTCTATGATTTACAATGAAAATTATTTACCTTATTAGTAATTTTATGGAAAAGGTATAGAGAGTATATTGAAAGATCTTCATACGGTCTTTATTGATCTAGAAAGCTTACGATAGAATCCCTAGAGCATTAATTTGGCAAGTACTAGAGAAAAGAAATGTTGCAGGTAAATATATAAACATAGTTAAGAATATGTATGATGGTTCATTGACAAGTGTAAGAATGGTGGGAGGACAAGGTGGTGAATTCTCAATTACCATTGAGCTACATCAAGGACCAACTTTAAGCCCATGTTTATTTGCACTTTATAATGGATGAATTAATCAAACACATTCAAGATGAGATTCCTTGGTGTCACACCCATCTAGCAAGTATCAGACTTACCTGAATATCATCCGTGGTTGCGATCCGTCACCATGATCTAGGTTCATGGCCAATCCATAATCACATGTACATAATATCAAAATCAATAGAGTAAAAGAGAAATAAAGGTATTAAAGTATAATTTTTATTACAGTTATCCCAAACGATATTAAAGTAAAAGTCAATGATAAAAACAAAGGAAGTCTAAGAGTATCATAGTAATGCTTAAGAGTATTTGGCATTGCCTAACAAAAGAGATAAAAAGTATACATAATAGCAATCAAGGCAACTACACTTCCAAATAATTTCTCTAGAGTGGAGTCTTAGAAAGGTTGGACTCCATAGGAGCAACCCGGGCACATGCACGAATCTCCCTGTGCCTTGGTGTCCTCTCCAGCAAGTCCCTCGTAAGAATCCACCAGTGGCGAACTCTCCTAGTAAATGACGTTTTCTCATAACCTACAACTGATTCTAAAGAAAATATATTTTCAAGGAAAGAGTTCCACAGAACTCAGTTGAGGTCAACAAAATCGCATGTCATGCATCCAACACATGTACCATAGATAATGTATGTGTAAATGAAATGGGATAATGAATGTATATGAAAGTATGCTCCTATACTCTAAGAAGTATTAGTCTCTATGGAGGACATGCATTAAGTCGTAACACCAGCCTCCTCTGGAAAGGTCTTGTCAAACTAATCCCCCATTGAATGGTTACCTCTGTTGGGATCTTGTGATGAGGGGGTCCAGTCACATCACAATATGGTTGGGGATTTGGTCACTACTCTCTCACCACACCATTGGCAATGAGTATTGGTGTGCGTCAGGGATAAGCCTGTCCCAATGCAAAGTAATCTACCTTTCATAATACTGTGGTCTGGATACCTTCTCTCATGCCTAATGCCTTATTGGTCTGCATATCGTTCTCACCTAGGAATGTTATTCCTCACGGGCTGGCCCTCTATTGGATTAGTATTCCGTAACCTTATGATTGTAATGCATCACCACCCAATTCCCAACATATCACATTCACAATCATAATTTGAAATGAAATGAATCATGAGTAGCATAAACAAATATTATTACCACCCTTGCATGCATGTCCTACTATATCCGTCATAAGAACACACACAACAATTGTAATAGTATGAAATGGAATATGAATTAAATGCATAAATACATAATGATGTATTCCTCACATGTCAGTGATGAAATAGTCTATAAGAATCCAAGATAATCCACAAATCAAGGAATTAATCAGCTACACAAACCCTAGAAAATGTGTAGGTTGAATTAGGTTTAAGTTGAAGATGGAACTAGGCATCAACAGGATCAAAAAGAACAAACCAGAACAAAGGCAATTTGTGACACCCAGCCCAAATCTAGCCCGAAGACCCAATCTATTTTGGGTGAAGTAGGGTTTGTTTAATGTTGACTTGGAAGTTTGACCGTGATTCAGTTTTACTATCTTTTAAAATCTTAGGAAGCCATGTCAGACCTTTCCCTTAGAGTTGATCCAATGTCCCAAAATGAGGAAGATGTCTTTGTGGGCCATCACAGTAGAAGAATTGGTGTTTGACCCAAAACCCATGGATATTGATGATGGTGTTTCCTTATGGAAAGTTTTTTTGATTTGGAGTTGAACTACTCATTTGTGAAGAAGAACTTGGTTGATGAACCTAAAGCTTAGTTGGACCTGGTTTGAAGACATCCCTCCAACTAGGTAAGTAGTATGATGTGTTGAAAGAAGCCCATCCAAAAATATTGAAGTTAGGCCCATTAAATCCCTATTTTTGAACAAGCTGTCCAGGCAGTGGCATTTTGGTAATTTTCTGTTTTGAAGGTTTTTAAAAAGTTTTATTTCTTTTAATTTCGTGGTAAGCTATCCTACTATGTTTCTAAACCTCTTGATGGTTTACCAAAAAAAAAAAACCTCTTGATGGCGTGGGAAGGACCTTAGAACTTCTTCTTTGGCGACCAATCAACCAACAGGGTCAGTTTGGTCAGTTTAGTGAAATCCTAGTAATTCTTGAACTCTTTGTGCTATTTAAAAGGGGGAACTCCATGTTTTTCACTCTCAATCTGTTTCTAAGCCTTGGAGAACGTGGGAAGATCCCTAGAACCTCTCCTCCGAAGCCTAGGAAGATCCTCAAGCATCTGTTCAGATTTCTTCATCGGTTTCTCTTCTATGAGGTTGGTATTCAATTCGTTTCTTCTTTAATTCATTCTTTCTTCTCTACTTCTGATCTTCTGATTATGAGAAGGGTATTACACTACTGTAATGACCTCTTCTCTAATTCTTTTAGCCCTAGAGTGAATCCCCCAATTTACTCTATGATCTTGAAGCCATATGGCGATGATCCTTGAATTTGACTCCACAAAAGATCTTGATGATACTTTCCCTGAATTTTCTACCTATCTTTATGGTTGTGGGGAAGGTCTCATACTATTACCATGACCTTCCCTTGTGTCCTCATGATTGAGGAGTTGTTCCCTAATATTCCCTTGGACCTTTGGAAACCAAAAGGGGAGAGATTTTTAGGGGAAATTCTTGGGTAACCTTCATAAGAGGGTAACCAATTGGCAACCCTTTTATTTTCTATTAATTCATTGGACCCTCCCCAAAAGCTTTCTTGATTGTAAATTCTTTGCCCTAAGGGTGAATCTTTATTATCCCTAGTCTTTTCATGGGATACACGGATTCTTGTTAGTAAATCCCTAATTGTATGATTTGAATTTCTTTCCTTTCACTTTAATTGAGAACCTTATTTTCTCTCATTAGTAGACCCTTCCTAATTCCATTCTTTATTTTGAAATACTAATGAGATATTCCTTTATCTATCTTGGGTTGTTTTTGTGAGGATTAATTATGGGCAACTCTCATGAGAGGTAACCATATATGAAACCCTAATGTTCTTTTATCTGTTGGAAACTCCCCAACACCTTTTCAAATTGTGCATTCTTTGTTTCTCTTTCCCTTGGGTGATATTTGTGTTAACCTAAACTTGATCATCTTTATTTTCTTGTTTTATTGGTTATCAATTTACTTCCTGTCATCCGGTGCTCTCAACCTTTTCATTGGGAGCCAAAAAAAGGGTGAAACCCTAACCTCTTGGATCAAACCAAGAACCCTTAGTTTGATCTTGTTATCAGCCAATCAATGTGTTTCTTTACTAAAATTGTAACCTATCATTCTCTAATTCCTTATCCTTGATCACACTATATTTTCTTAATGATCCATGTTTAACCTAATTAGGATTTCTAATTATTCTTTCTTCGTTCTTGTTCTTGATTGAGATCAGGAAAAAGATGATGCATCCTTGCAACCATCTATTCCATGATCTCATTCTATTCTTTGAGATCTATGATCATCATCATGATCTTAACCCTAGCCAATAGATTCTTGAAACCTTAACCCTAACCCTTGAATGATCTTTCTGGAAACCTTTTGTAACCTTCCATGTGAGGGAAACCTCATGGGTAATGTTTCTATTAACCTAAACTAGATTTCCTATGATTTCTTGTTATTTTCTTGATAACAATCATTCCCTCTCTTTCCGTGATCATAACCTTTTCATGAGCCATATGTTATGATGAAACCCTAACCCCTTTATTATTGACCTATTGAGATTGATTTTTCGGACTATGATCTCCCCCATGTCTTCATTTGGGTTAGGTTGTACTTGGTCATCAACCCCATGAGCAAAGCACCCTTGTATAGCAATATACATGGGGGCGGTTGCTAGAGGCAGTCGATTGAACCAAGCGACCGCCTGGAGCGACCGCCCGGTTCTGTTTTCGGGGTTTTGCCCTATTTTGCCCTATTTTGCCCCCTGTTCGTTATAAATAGCATCCCTCGCCCTATTAACGCATTTTTATGTTCGGGATTGCTATTTTGGGCGATTAGGCGGCTGTGGAAACATGCGGGATTCAGGTTTGAAGTGCTGTTAATGTTATGAAACCTTTTCTCTTCTATTCTTGGGGATTCTGATTAAGGTAATGAATCTCCATCTGCAATTCTCTTCTTTTTAACCTCTGATTGATAATCAACCCATCCCCTTTTTGTTAGTGGTTACCCATTTGATTTGTTGTACTCCCTTTTCAATGTTCTTGATGAGATCCTGTCCAGAAACGAATCCCTGCATTTGTTAATGGATAGATCCAGTCAAGGGGAGAGTTTCTGGGTAATCCATTTATGATGTTTGTTAGTTTTCCCTTCACCTTTTGTCTTTAGGAGTGTTAGATTCGAGACTTAGGCCATGATCACTCGAAATCCGGATTGAAAACGGATGATCAGAAGCCTGAGTTTCGGATCTGAAACTCTCTGTTTTTGGGGCGGTCGCTCAACCTAAGCGACCGGCTCAAGCTGTAAAACCCAGCCCTAACCTTGACCCGGAAACCTTGTTATTTGTAGGTCCGATGACCCGAAGTAAAGTAAGAAGTCAGCTTTGGGCCATCCCAGTGGAGGACTTGGTGTCTGGCTTTGAATCCATGAAAGTTGATGATGAAGTTCTATTTATGGAAACTGAATCTTGATGAAGATCGGATTAGTTGATGGACTTGGAGTGCTCTCTATCTTGGTTTGAAGGCATTTCTACCTATTAGGTAAGTCACTTGACATGTGTGCAAAACCCCTTTAGGATTGGATTTGATCTGGGTCTTCAATTCCTCGTTTTGGAATTGCTGTTCAAGATTGGTCGATCGATTGGTCGATGGACCAGTCGACCAATCCACTCGACCAATGAGTGCTGTCTTTGGCAATTAGGTTTTGCTTGCTCTATTTAAGTCCAATCTCGAGTCTACTTCGTATTTGCTGCCTCCAAACTCTTTGGAACGAACCAAAGACCTCTGCAAGTCATCTCCCTTGCATCCTTGGTGATTTTCTTGACGGATCTTCGTCAAGACTCTTCCTTTTCATCAAAAGGTATGTCTACACTCTCTTCTTCTCCTCTATCTCTTATTTTCTTTCCTTTTTGAGTTCAGACAGTAGAGGAGATGCTGCATTCTCTCGTTGCAAACATCTCTGGACTTGTCTCTCATGATCATCCTAAGGATTAAAGGCTAGAACAATGATCTTAACCATGATCATTGCAAGCTTTTGAAGGAATCATGATCAAACCATGATCTAATCTTTGTTAAACTTCTGATTTGAATTCCGATCTCCTTGGATCTTCTATATTGATCATGTTAGTAGTTAATTGCTGTGTTTTCTTTTCATGATCCATGATCTATCAATCTCTAGTTGTTCTCTTCTACCATACTATGTGTTCTTCATGAATCATGATAGTTACATATATGGTAGGTTTTGTTTCCTTATTTAGATTTATGCTTTTAAGCCTATTTCCTTGAAGATCTAAGTATGCTTTTCATGATACCTTTACCTGAAGCAATGATCCCTTCTCCTATTGTTCTTGTCTTTGATTTCTATTTTGAATTCATCAAGATCCATGGTTGATCTAATTATGGTAACTTTTTGTTTCCTAATTTGGATCTTGATGGCTTGATTTGATTAGTGTTTTGAGGTCCCCTATATGTTAGAATACTACTGATGTAGTTTACCCCTTGATTAGTACCCTTTTGAACCACCAAATTCGGATTTCATATCTTAAAACTCTGTTTTTTTTAGGTTATCGTCTGCATTGGTCGATCGATTGGTCGATGGACCATCGACCAATCCACTCGACCAATGAGTACAAAGCAACTCCAGAATTGGTCTGTGTTGGATGTTTTGGTATCTTTTCTGTTAGGGATCTTTCCTAATATGTTGTATACACTTGTTTAGGACCTTCTTCTCAAGTTTGCCAAGATCTTACTTGATTTCTTAGGATTCCTTTGCGAGTTATAAAAGGTAAGGATGGTTATTTCCTTAATTACATAGATAGCATGAATCTAGTTTCTATATTTGAATATCATTGATATGTTTCCTTAATTAGATTCTTACAACGATATACTACTGTTGCATAACCTTGATTACAGTAGCATTGCTTAAATTGATTCATATATGATTTACTTACCAATTATATACAAAGTGATTGTAATTATTGATTTCTTTCCATATATGAAGTTACCATATATGTGATGATCTGAATTGATGCATGTGTATGCTTAAGTATGGTTTGGAAAGGAGAGGTGTCCTTTTGACACTTCTGTCCTTGGACTACTACGGGAATATTATGGGATGTTTCCGGAGATGCCCTATGGACACCTTCCTAAACTGTTGGATGACATATCTAGGATTGTCTAGTAGTGTTTGGCTAGGATGTCCTGTTATGTCAAACCCTAATCGGAGGGGTATTGAGACCGAACGACCCGTGGTAGCAATGGGGATTCATGGGCGCTCAAGACCGGTAACCAACCCGTGAGAGGACAGGAATCACATAGTGGGGGCCATTTATTGGTAGGATTGCATATGGTTAGACTTGGGCTCACGGGCGCTTAAGACCGGTAACCAACCCGTGAGAGGACGTGAGAGATTCCCGTTTACCATATGTGGATGATCAATAGGGTTGATGAGTCCGTAGTCAGGGACTATGAGGACTCTAGTGTGAAGGATACCGGAAAGGATCGTCAGGGACGAGGAATGGACGTATCTAGATCTGACTTGATGTAACTAAGTAGAAGACTTGCATTTGGCTAGGTTTTACCCTGACATGCGCCGGTACTTAGACCAATGGTGATGTGAGAGAGTGGTGACTTAACCCCCAGCCATGGAATGTCCCGAGGGATGCCGGACCCATTACCAAATGATGATGAGTGATTGAGACCTTCCTAAAGAAGTACGGTGCTATGACTTAAAGCATGTCTGCCAATAGAGACCAGCATACATAGAGTTAGATTCATTCATTCATTGCTTGTCTCATATCATATTGCATTTATGTTTGTTCCCGAAATCCCGCCATTTATGTTATTATGGATTTAATCGCCTTTATCGAGTTTCTTTGAAACTCATTCCTTTACTGTACAATGTTTGTTAGACTATTCTGCAGATACTGAATATTATGACGGTCCCTATGAAGAAGCGCAAGGCGAAAAGGCATATCTCCAGGAAGGTGATTGCGGTTACCACAATTACACTGAAGATCCCGCAAGTGGTTATGCTCCATACGATGCTTAGTCCGACCATTGAGTGGAAGCGTCCTTGTGCCATTTATGAGATTTACACTTATAAGGATGTTGTCTATAAAGTAGAGAACAATTTAGTTACCCATTGTACTTGCTACTGGGATTAGATTTGTCTAGTTTATTCTCTTTTGGAGCTACTTTTCCGCTGGTTGTAGAGTGGGATTTTGCCTCACTTTACTTATCTGTTTTGACACTCTGATTATATCTAGCACTCTGATTTATATATGATTCATTCTTTCCTTATTGGATCTATGGTTTATCTTCCGCACTTTTATTATGATTGTTCATGATTATGTTATTGTTTATGTGGGATGTTGATTACTCGATACCTGATCTTCGGGCTGTGGATCACACTCTAGGGTATGCCAGATAGGGTACCGGCTGGGAGGATGTGACACAAGCGACCGGCCGGTTTCCAGTGTCTATGTAAGTTTGATTTTGGATTTGTTTTGACTCTTGACTCATATATTCTTGTAACCCCTATGCCTAGGTGTTCTCTGTTTCAAGTAAAAGTCTTATAATAGTTTCTGGAATTCAAGTTAGAGGAATTTTACATAATTACAGGTAAGGACATGCATTCTTATTTATATGCAATTACATATACATGATGATTCAGTTGTTCTATTTACTATTCTTTGATCATGTAACTTGCTGTAATTGTATAAAGCATGTGAATCTTATTGTACACTTGTTGTTTGTGATATTCCTTGATGTACTTCATCTTTCATGATATTGCACAACTGTTCATGGTATGATAAAGAGTGATTGTAGTGTAGTTGTGATGGAAGGGGTATTCCTTTGGGATATCTTAGCTTGGGATATCAGAAGGCTGTGGAATGGGACACATGCCTGCTGATGTCTCCAGCACTATCATGATTACTTGATAACATATTTAGGAGAGTCTAGAATTGCATGGCTAGGTACCCCACATGCTATTACCCTTTCGGCAGGGGAATTGAAGCCGGGTGACCCGTGACAATGGTGACGTGACTATGTTTCATCCAACAGCAGTAACCAGTCCGTGCGGAGACTCAGTGGTCCACTGTTGGTCATGTAATGGTAGGGTTGCATATGTTAGGGTTGAGCTCATGGACGTCCAAGGAACGGACCGGGTGTCGTGAGGAGTCATGAGAGCATCCGCCCCAATAATATGTGGATGACCATAGGGTTAAGGAGTGGAGTCCAACAGCGGTAGCCAGTCCGTGAGGGTTCTCACTCCTAGGTTGCGAAGGATACTGAACCGAGTTGGTTGGTGCCATAGGGGAAGTATCTGGACTTCATATAGTATGTTACCATTATGACTTGCATTGGATTAGAAACCCCGACATGCGCCAGTACTCATTGCCAATGGTCGAGGTGAGAGAGTGCGGACTTAACCCCTAACCATGGTTTGTGAGCCAAGTGTGGACTTTCCCTTTTTCCTTGGATCCCTACAGAGGTAACCAGTCCTTGCCGGATCAGAGTGATGAGACTTACCCAAAGGAGGGCTGGTGTATATCTTAAAGCATGTCAGCTGTTAGAGACTTGCATAGTTAGATCTTAGTAGCATTCATATTTCTGCATACCATCCATATCATTTCATATGTGCATTCGTGGATTGTATTGACATATATATGAGAATCGTTTGTTCCTTACTGAGTTCGTTGGAACTCATTCCTTTCATTGTATATATTATATAAACTGTACAGATAGTTGCACAACGTCGGACGTTGGAGATGATTCGTATGAAAGAGCCTCCTCGTATGAAGCTGATGTGAGACAGACAGTGATGCATGGACTTGTAGAGAATGGAGCCTCCTGAAGATGCTTGTGTGCACTTTTAGCACCCATTGATGAGCGACAAAGGCAGATTGCCAGTATTTTGATGATCATATGAAGAAAGATTGGAGGACATCTTTACTTGCTAAGTTAGAAAAATAGTTTTTAGTTTTAGAAAAGAAAACCAGAGAGAAGATTATTTAGTTATTTATTTTGCTTCCACTGAACTCGATATTATATTTGATTCTGGTTTATTTCCTTTGATTATTTCTTGGATATTTATTGGAGTATTTGGACTCCTGTAACCTTTTAATAATTATTGCACTATTCTTGCTCTTGATTATCTGTATTTGTATTTATTATTGTTGATAGACTAAAACCATGGATCCTGTGATGGTTCGCACCCACAGGTTGTCGGGCGGGGTGTGACACAATTGGTCTAGGCTCTCCCATGGGTTGCGAATCAAGTTGGCCTCTACAAGCTCATTTTGAAAGTCTAAGTTTTTGGGACATCGACAGAATAGTGTTTATGCCCCCAAAAACACTCCCAAAACACCCAACAAAATCTCAACATGAAAACCCCCATTCTGATTAACAGATTGTTGCACACATACATCTCTGAGATGATGAATCGAATTCAAATGGGAAAGATAACACACACCACTTAGTGGGGTTGAGAGACACAATAGGAAACACAAACAAGCATTCAATTCCAACTAACTACCACAACCACCACCATCAATGCAAACAATCATCTTAAATGTCTCAAAAGAATAGTTGCAAGGTGAGTTTTTGAGGTTTCCTTACCTCAACATGTGATTATCCTTGTGATTTGAGCTTCGACACCACCAATCTTGTAAAGATTCCACTAATTCTCAAGCTTTTCTCCTCTCCCAAACTCTCAGCCTCCAAGAACATAAAATATTCATTTGAGAAACATAAGAACAATAAAATAGGATTTCAAGACTCAAAATCTCAAAAATGCCCTTTTCTGGGCAGGGGGCGATCAGTTAGTTGGATCAACCACCCCCGAGAGACCGCTGCTATAACTTCTTCATCCGATTTTGATTTCCATCGGGCTTTGGAGGGTATGTAATTATAAACATGCTTGATTCAATGGTATAGTTTAACTTGGCATTAGGGTCTTCTATCCTTGATTTTCGTGCATGCCAAAATCGCTTTTTTAACCCCCGTCGATTGAGCTTTCTCTCTCCTCCCAAAATAATCTATGTTGGCTGGGTCATCTCCTACCTTGTCCATGCGCATAGGTTCCATTTTGAACTCTTGGCCTTAACATGCATGGTCCAAAGTTGTCTTCTTCAGGCACTCCGGGTTCTTGGACCTACAACAATGGGTTATTAGCGTAGGATTCTAGGAAATTTCACACTTGGTTTATGCTTTTTGTTGATGATATTGTGTTGATACACAATACACATGTAAGGATTAATACCAAGTTAGAATCATGGAGATAAACTTTGGAATCAAAAGGCTTTAAACTAAGTAGAACAAAAATGGAATATCTAGTTTGTAATTTTGGTATTAATCGGGTGGATGATGAGATGGTGAAACATAGGGAGAAGGAGATTCCTCAAAGCAATTGTTTTAGGTATCTTAGCTCAATCATAAATAAAAAAGGTGATATAGAGAATGATATTTTCTAAAGAATTAAAATGGCTTGGATGAAGTGGAGAGGTGCGTCTAGGGTTTTGTCTGATTGATCTATTTCTTTAAAGCTCAAAGGAAAATTCTATAGGACCGTTGTACAACTAGCTATGATGTATGGTGCAAAGTGTTGGGTTGTTAAGAAGCATCGATAAACTTAGTGTGAGAGCAATGAGGATGCTAAGATGGATGAGTTGAAAAACTAGGAAGGATAAGATAAGGAATGATTATACTAGAGCTGGTCTTGGAGTAGGTTCGATAAGTGATAAGCTGCGAGAAAGTCGTTAGAGGTGGCACGATCATGTTCAATGGAGGCTTGTAAATGCCCTAGTACGGAGAAGTGATTTAATCTAGATTGAAGGAATAAGAAGAGCTACGGGAAGACCTAAGATGACCTTAAGAGAAGTGCTAAAAAATGATATGCATAGCTTAGGCTTTGTATATTGTATGGTCTTAACCAAAGCAGATTGGAAGGCAAGAATCCATGTAGCTGACCCATTTAGTTGGGACAAGGCTTATTGTTGTTGTTATAATCCATTGGAGTCTAGATTAAAAAGTCTTTGTCGTCACCAAGCATTTTAATATGGAGTCTAGATATTAGAATAAATGTCAACTAAGGAGAGGCTTGTGTAAATACAAATAGAAAGTTACATGAAGAGAGAGAGAGAGAGAGAGAGTCGGGTTCCAAAAATTGTAGAGAAGGTATGACAAGTTCGAAGGAAGGTGTAGCAGTGATAATGGTGGTTACTTTTGATGTCATTCATGCATGTTACCCTATTACATCATTGGACTTTGATGAGATGCTTGCAACAAAGGTAATTCATAAACCACACAGAAGTATAGAAGTCGTTGTTGGGGGCAGTGGCGGTCAGCAAGGGAGGGGTGTGGTGGTTTCTGGCATGGTGTAGGAAGAAGATGGGTGAAGGGGAATCCCATCATCTTGTTATGTCACACCCCACCCAGCTGGATCCGGCCATACCTGAATACCCGTGGGGGTGATACACCGCAGGACCTAGGTTCAGTGACAATTCCATACAACACAGGATATACCATAATTAAAAGGACAAGAATAAATCAAGTTCTAATAATAAGTTATTAGAATCTGGATTATCAAAAGGTTACAATCATCCATTATCCAAAGTTAATCAAAATGGACATCAGAGTTTGAAGGAAGCATAGATTGTCATAGTGGAATTCAAACTAACGGATTCCCTAATGGAATCCAACCTCATAAGAACAGTCTTTGCACGTGCATGAAGCTCCATGCAAGTCTACATCTTCTTCAGTCACTCCTTCAAGAAAGCCTGCTGGCGATGAATCCTCCACTTGGAAAGAGTCCTCATAACCTGCAGAATATTCTAATAGAAACAACCATATAAAAATGAATGAGTTCAATAGAACCCAGTGAAGTCAACTCAACATCTTATCATACATTCGTCCACAAGATTCCACATCATATCATGCATTAGTACACAAAATCCCACACCACACATATAGCTTGAGTATCGATAATGTAATTAATGATAGTGATATGATGTATGAATGATTATGATATTATGCTCCTGACTCTATCATGTGGTCTCTATGGTAGACACACATTAAGTTTAAACATCAATCTCCTTTGGGCAGTCTCAATCGCTCTCCATCAACAAGAGACGTCTATTGGGTTCTCCGCGGTTGTTGAGTAAAGTTCTGTCAAGCATGGTTGGGGTATAGGTCAATACTATCTCATATCACCATTTGGTATGAGATTGGCGTGTGTCAAGGATAATCTTAGCCCAGTGCAAAGTCATACGGTCTCGTACTACATATGGTCCAAATATCTCCCCTCATGCCTAGTGCCCTTTTGGTTCAATATCTTCCCACCTATGAATGGAATCCTCAACGGGAGGCATCTGTTGGATCCCATTCCTTAACCCAATGGTCATCCACATATAATGGACAGGATGCTCTCCATGTCCTCTCACGGATCATTTCACCGGTCTTGAGCGCCTAGGAGCCCTTATCTATTATATGCAACCCTACCTCTCTATGATGATAGTGGGCCTGCTTGACACTCAGGACCCAGCCACTAACATCACAGGTTAACCAGCTTTAATACCCCTAGCCAGAAGGGTAGTAGTACTCATAAGGTTACCTAGCCAAACACTTCTAGACACTTAGCATTCATGTACTTAGCTCTAGATCCATATTCATGTAAGTTCACTAGGGTTGTGGGTTTGGGTAATGGGCAAACCCACAACCCTAGTTTGAAACATAAAATAAAAAGAGTAATTTAATCCAACATCATGCATATATCTTCACATCAATAATTTAGGACTTGAAAATAAAAGAAAAACTCACTCCATTCAATCTCATCCATCTCATCTGTATTCTCATACATTCTCATATTATTGAAAATGGAAGCAAACATACTTTCTTACTTTTCATTCGTGCAAAGTCCCACACATGAACATAAGAAAATAAACACTAAAGCAAGACAAGATATCAATAATGAAATTGAATTAACATGATTAAACATGCAAGATAAGGTTAAGTATATTCCTCACCTTTTTAGTTAGCATAAGCTCTCCAAAGTTCCACAAAGTCACACTTACGAGTTGATGATTATAATCAAAATAAACCTAATCATGTAAGAGGATCATTAGACATAAATTAGAAGTCAATTGGGTTTTAATAAAGTTCCCAAAATCACCCAACAAAAGCCTAATCTGCCAACTAGTTTCGAACCCACCTTTCTCAACCTAGTTTCAGCGAAAATCAAATTTTACCATCGATTCGAAGTCGAATCGAAACGAAACTTTGGGAATATCTAATTGGCTGCAATAGGGTCCAAAATATACCTTCAATTTGATCCAATTTGTTCTGGATCAAAAAGCCCCAAATTTGGCTCTCGCAAGTCACTTGAAAGCATCTCTAAGAGTCAAAATGCGAAATCGTTTGCAACGGTCCACACAAACCACTCACAAACTAAAGAGAAACATAAATAAAACTATTTGCAAGCATTTAATAGACCTAACATGCAACAACTACTCAAATCTATCATTTATTATGAAGAACACCTCATAAAACCAAGCTTAAAGAAGAGGGCTTGAGGATTCTCACCTTTTCTAATGATTTCGCTATGATTTGGGTGTCGGCACGCTTCCGAATGGTTAGGAACCTTCCTCTCCCTTGGTTTCTCCTCCTCCTTGAGCCATAGCCTTGTACTAGCAACATAAAATGCAAGTATGAGTGAAAGAGAGCTTCAAAATAGGGTTTTAAAGAGTAAAACTCGATTCTGCCCCGAACAAGGTTGGGGCGGTCGACCGGCTGTTCAACCGGCCCGACCGACCGGCCCTTGTTGAGGGGCCAAATAAAGTCCAAATTGGGAGATCTTTGGCTTGTTGGAAAGGTCTTTCGACGCTCTTCGTTTTGATACCTTATTCACGTCAATCGGATTCTCCATCACCGATCTATGGCCGTTCCAAGATCACCCTTTTTACACCATCATGATTAATATTTTCTCTTCAATTAAACTTTAGGAGAGTTGATGAGTCATCACAAGAGTCATCTACCAACATTGGTTCCATTTCCAACCCTTTGGGCTCCACTTGAGTGGCCCACATTTTTCGTCAACCCGAGGCCCGATTTTCTCGATTTTGAAGCCACGGGTTAAAGGGGTAGAAATCCAGGGGATTTCACATGTTAGGTATGGGATGAGACACAAAGTTAGTTTACTAACATTAAGAGGGTATTTTTGTCATTTCATGTTAGAAGTTAATTGACATTAATTGAGACTGTCGAGTTGTGGGCTAGAGGTAATTTAGTTATAGATTACATGTAATTTAGGCTACTTAAGGAAGACAACATGAGTTTTGGCCCAACTTAAGTAGGACATATGTAAAAAACTCTTTTTAAAATTTTTCGAGGGCAAAATGGAGCTTGCATAAGGGTGTCAATTTATAATTCAGACCATTAAAACCGGATTGAACCAACCCTTTATAGCACGAACAAGCCTAAACCGAACCTTAACAGGCTGTGTTTAGGCTAAGAGCCCCAACCCAAACCTATTGGCCAGAACTAGCCATACTTTTTTTTTTTGGTACAGGTTATAACAGGTTTTAGTATTTTACAGTTTGTATTAAACAATAACTATTCTTTTAACTTTTAGATTTAGGTTTTATTTTACTTCAAAACTCTAAAATGAGTTTTTAGGTTTCATTCTCACTGTTTCAGTTTCACCTTGGCTCTTCACTATCTCGGCTTCTCCTTCTGCGATGAGTCCAGCAAGCAACGACGACTGCCAAGCTAAAAGGCACAAGCATTTCTGATTTTCTTCTTTAGTTCTTCTTTCTCTGTTTCCTCTTGCGGACTACCCCTAGTATAGGTATATCACAAAGAAACCATCTTCTCTTGTTTTTCTTCTTCTTCTCAAGGATGCCTATGGCTATGATTCTTGTTGTGGATTTTATACCTAATCTCTCTTTGGTTGCATTTTCACTAGATATTTTTTACTTGTTTGTCTTTGAATCTCTCTGCATTAAATAATTCCCCTTTTTTCTGTTTCCTCTTTTGCATCTATAAAGCAACATTTGAATGTAATGAGAAGGTAGATTTTGAATATAGTAATATTCTCTTGTTGAATTCGTATAACTCAAGCTTCATTCTTCACTTCATTTTTTAAGAAAGTAGTATCATTCATAATCTCTTGTTCTACGCCATGTTACTCCAATTTTTGAAGTTCTAGCATATACAAAAGACACTGTTGAAGATATCAGTTATGTGAAATCCCCCGGATTTCTAACCCTTTTATCCATGGTTTTAGGAACGCAAACCCAAAACTCGAATAGGCTACAACTATGGACCATTTGAGTCAAGCCAAAAGGTTCAGAAGTGGACCCCATAGTAGTAGATGACTCCATTGATGACGTGGCCACTCTCTTCGAATTTAAGAAGAGAGAGAAAGTCCATCAAGATGGTACTAAAAGAGATTTTGGCACGTTCGAAAATCGATGAAGGAGAATCCAAATGACGAGGTAATTATACCCAAACATAGGCCCTTGAAAGAGCTTTCTTTCAAACCAAAAAGGAATTGGACCCCGACTGATGGGGCAAACAAGGACTGGTTGATTGGCAGGTTGAACGTCTGGTTCAACCGCCCCTTGCCCAGTTCGAGGCAGTTTCAGGAAAATGGGTTTAAAAACCCTATGTTATGCCTCCACTCAGCATAGAACGTATTTTCTAATGCTAGAGTGGGGTTGAGGCTTGGAGGGAAGAGGAAACTAAGGGAGATTTCGGATTCCTTCCATGCGGCATCACTTCAAGGCTCGAATCTTCGTGGTAACGCTAAGAAAGGTGAGTGTTCTTGAAACCTCTCTTCTTTAAACCTACTTTAATGGTATTTTTCATCATTGAATGCTAGGTTTTGGTAGTTGGGGTTAATATAATGCAGTCAATGCTTTCCTTTACTACTCTTTATGTCTCTGTTTGTTTTATAGAGATGATTATGCGATTCATTGCGATCAAATTCATTTTGAACCTCTCAAGGACGCCTGCGGGCATTCGCGAGAAGTGAATCTGGGGCTTTTTTCATTTGAGGCCTAGTTGGGATGAATTGTTGGTACCCCATTACTGTTAATTAAAAGACCCCAAAGTCTCACTTTGATTCAATTTCGAATCGAAGGCGAAATATGAATTTTTGTTCAAAACTAGATTGATGGTGAGCTGACTAGCCGTTCAACCAGTCCTGTAAGCCTATGCAATGGGCCATTCAACCGGTCATATTTGGGAAGTGTGTTTTGGACCTTTTTTGAACTCCAATTGCTCAAAACTTACTCTTTCTCTTATGCAACTAGGGTTATTTTGGGTCTAGTTACACTTTTGGGTGCACTTTGTGGGACTTTGGAGAGCTATACTAACTTGAAAGGTGACCAAATATACTTAACCACATATTGTATGCTTGGTGATGCTATTACACTTTCATTAATGATATCTTGCACTACTTTTGTTATCTTATATTTGTGATAATTGTGTGACTTTGCACGAACAAAAGGTAAGAAAATATGTTTGTTTATTTTTCAGATCTTGTGAATGATGATATGAGAATGTATGAGATTGGTTTTGAAACTTAGTTCTTTTGTATCTATTTACCAACTAGGGTTGTGGGTTTGCTCATTACCTTAGTGACCTTATATGAAGATGCATCTAGACCTAAGTGTATGAATATTAGGTGTCTAGAAGTGTTTGGCTAGATAACCCTATAAGTACCACTACTCTTCCAGCAGAGGTATTGAAGCCGGTTAACTTGTGATGTCAGTGGCTAGGTCCTATGAGCACCAAACAAGCTCACTGCCATTATGGAATGGTAGAGTTGTATATAATAGATAAGGGCTCATGGGTGCTCAAGACCAATAACCAACCTGTGAGAGGACATGGAGAGCATCTTGTCCATTATATGCGAATGATCATTGGGTTAAGGAATGGGATCCAACAAAAGCCTCTCATTGAATATACGATTCATAGGTAGGAAGGATATCGAGCCAAAAATGCACTAGGCATGAGGGGAGATATCCAGACCATATGTAGTACAAGACTGTATGACTATGCATTGGGCCTAGAGTTGTCCTTGACACTTGCCAGATCTCATGCCAAACGGTGATGGGAGAGAGTGGTGACTTATACCCCCAGCCACGGATTGGTGACTTTACCCAACTACAGCGAAGAACCCAAAAGACGTGCTTAAGAGCCGTTAGGGAGAGTGACTGAGCCCACCCACAAGAGATTAATGTTCAACGTAATGTGTGTCTATTATTGGGACTTCATGAAAGAGTTAGGAGCATAACATTATAATCATTCATTAATCATATATTTATCTTTAATTATATTATTATTATTAATCTTATATGTGTGATCTGCGAACTTGTGAATGAGTGTATGATATGTTGTTGAGTTGACCTCACTGAGTTCTTTTGAACTCATTCCTTTTATATGTATGTTTTTGTTAGACTATTTTGTAGGTTATGAGGACTCCATTCAAATGGAGAATCCGTCTCCGGTAGATTATTATGAAGAAGCGACTGGAGAGGAAGTGGACTCACTTGGAGCTCCGTGTACGTGCTAGGATTGCTCTTACGGAGCTGATTCCAATAGAGAATTAGTTTAGATTATTTTCGCTGCAAAACTATTATTTCCTTTATTCTGATATTCATTTTGATCAACATTAGTTAATGAATGGTTGTAAACACTAATATTTTAAATTTTATAACTTTAGTATTTGAACTTGATTTATTATTGTCCTTAGATTAGATATATCATGTAATTTTATGGGTTTGTCACTTAACTGAGATCCTGTAGTGTATCACCCAGTGTATCACTCCCACGGGTATTTGGGGTATTACCGGATCCGACTGGGTGGGTGTGATAAGTTACCTCATTTTCTCTATGCGCTAATTATGATAATACCACACAATTATAAGATCCATTGAATCACCGAGAAGTCTGCTTCCATACTGATTCAATTTATGGTCTTTGGTTCAATATTCTAACCCAAACAATGGACTATTTTTTAGTAATTTTAAGTGGCCATCAATCCAACCCATATATATATATATATATATATATATATATATATATATATATATATATATATATATATATATATATATATATATATATATATATATATATATATATATATATATATATAAATATTTATATATTTATTTATTTATTTATTTATTTATTTATTTATTTATTTATTTTTTTTTTTTCTTGCATATCACAAACCTATTAGCCCAAACTGTTAGTCAACTCAAATCCAAACTGTTAATCAATCTGAACCCAAACCACATCAAACTGTAACTAGCCCGAAATTGTTATTTTTCAAATGGGTAGTATTTGCGTTGAGTGTTTTTCAGCTCGAGACCTAAGGGTGTCAATTGTGTATCAAAATCGTTCAACCGTACCAAACTGCGCCCTTTAAACCGCACCGTACTACATCGTTCAAAATTTGTTATGGTATGTATTGAAACTGAATTTTAAAATTCGGTTTGGTACGATACCGATTTTGATGGAACCATACTACCGTATATCCCAAAACCGTACCAAATTTGCATAAAACGATATGGTACCCTATAAAACTATATATCATATCAAATAGAGGCTATATATATAAGTTTGCACTTAGAAGATGCCGTGAGAGAATCATCTAGTGTTTAAAGTCTATATTAAATATTATTTACTTGGTGTTTCAAGTCAAGTTGATTAGCCCTTGATGTTTAAAGTACATGTTACTGGAGGTTCTTTGGTGTCTAAACTCCAATTCTCTAAGCCAACTATGAAACTACTCTTCCACTTCAACCTACAAGTTGCTGCATTGAAGATCATATCCATAGTGACCCAATAACTATCTTATTATGAATTATGTTATTCTTAATTAGATATTTGATGATACAAGTAAAAAGCATTGAATTATCTTTCATGATCGTACGGTCATAAGCACAACTTTACTTTGGACAATAAAGACTTTCCTTTAGAGCATATGAAGTTAGTAGACCAATAACAAAAATGGAATGGGTTTTTTGGTACAAAAATTATACCGCACTATATATCGTGTTTAAACTATTTTTTCGCACCGATTTCATATTGAAACCGTACCTTACCGTTTTGCAAATACCGTACCATGCCATGTAAATTCAATGTAGTACAGTTTCGATTTTCGGAATTCAAAGTTGGTACCATACCAAAACTGTACCAGTTGACACCCTTACTGAAACCTTTAAGCAGAATCTGAAATTGCACCGTTTACACCCGTACGCTCGCATCAGGTCTCCACAAGGACAATGTGGAGTGAATTTGAACCCTCCTAATGGTGTTGGCGCACGTGTTATAGGTGGCTCTCAGGGAGTCAGGCCCATGAAAAAAGACTAGATTTGTCCAATGGTCCCATGTTGGGCAATTTTGCTGAGGTCCTGCCCGATCAAGATCTTGGGGGAAGGACCTGCTCCAGAGTCCGGTCCGGACCTGTATGGCAAACTCAAGTCTGTATCAGGATTTTAACCATGGTACCAAATGTCGGCGACATATCGCCGACACACGGCGATATGTCGCCATGTCGCTGGGGGGCGATACGACACCCCCCAGCGACACCAACATCGCGAGAAGTCGGTCGATAAATCGCCGACTTCTCGCGATAAAAGGGCGAAATTCGGGCAAATTTCGCCCGAATTTCGTTCGAATTTTTTTTAATTTCTCTCTCTTCTCCAGAGCTTCTCTCTCTCATTTTTCGCACTTTTCACTATATTTTCGTCCGATCTTCGACATCTACGGGTACATCTTGCTTCCTTGTTGCCGGATATCACGTTGTTTCTGTCGATCAGTAGCCGTTTCGCACAGATCTGAGAGTTTTTTCGTCAAACAGGTAACCATTCTTATCCAAGTAATTTTTCACAAAATGCATGCTATATGATGTTGGATGATTTTGAAATTAATATATGTTGAATACCATGTGACGATCTACGATTTCACGGAGTCGGAATTTTTTTCCGCAAAGTATTTAATTTTTTTATTTTTGTGGGTAAAAAATGATATTTTGATTATCTTGTATGATTACTTTTTAAGTGATACAGTGGTTGTATGATGATAGAAAAAACATATGTGGAACTCCGTGAGCCGATCTATGGACTCACGGAGTCGAAATATTTTTTGACCGAAAAATAAGTTATTTTATTTTTCAAAAAATATCTTGATATTAATAAAAATATCAATAATTATGAAAAATGCAAAAAATAGGGAAAAATGGGGGGAAATGTTTTGAAAATTATGGAATAATTATATAAGTATTTTTCAACTGTTGGTTGTGTTGCCCATGTGGCTTCATCGCCGGTTTTGATATGGGCAGCTATTTTTATAATTATATCATACATGCAATATTCATAATTTCATATATGATTGTTTATATGTGTATAAAGTATAAACAATTATAATGATGTTGTTATTTGTTAATGTTATTTGAATGCAACAGTCATCATGTCTGCTGGTGGGAGTCAGAGGGGAACTGGGTCTTCCCCGTGGTGGACGAGGAGGGAGGAGGGGGACGAGGGTCAAGGAGAGTGGTCGGGGACAACTCCGAGAGATCAGCAGAGGAGGGAGGACCGACCCAAAGCATGGCAATATTGTACGGCTATTGATGGAGACAAAAATAAAGCGAGTGTAATTTTTGTCACAAAAGAATATACTCGGGTGGCATCGGTAGGTTCAAGGGTCACATCACTGGGAGTTCAAAGGATGTGACTAAATGCACAGAGGCCCATCCAGATGTAATCAAGTTACTCAGGGATTTACAAAAACAAAAGGGGAAGAAGAAAGATGATCGAAGGAAAGTCAATAGAGCACTAGATGATGCAGTGCGGGGGCCGTCATCATATGTGGATGATTCAGATGATGATAGGGATGTTGATCCTGTTGATGTGGACGAGAGATCGGGAGGAGAGGGATATGCGGCGGGCCATGGCGAGAGAGCAGACGATTGCACCATCGGGGAGCGAGGATATGGCCAGAGCTAGAGCTACAGGAGCTGGTCCATCTAGGCCTACAGGGGCTAGACCTTCTGATTCTGGGGGGAGGGGTGGTGTATTTGGCATGTTTGGCAGATCACAGAGTCAGCGGGCCCCTCATACATCAGGTTCAGACCGTTCAGTGCCACTACCACGGCAACCATTTGATTATCCACGCCGTCCAGACCCGACCATGGAGCAAGATCCTGATACATTCAGGAGAAAAGGGTCCAAGCAGCCCAAGATATCTGGTGCATGGAAAGGTATGGCAAAGAAGGTAAAGAAGGCAATGTCAAAGTGGATTTATTACAATCACATCCCAGCAAACACAAGACACGGGGTCCATACTATACGAATATGATTGATACTATTGCAGCGGCAGGCCACGGATATAGTGGTCCCAACCCTACGAGTTGATGACCACCCTCCTTCAAGAGGAGAAGCAAGAGCTGCAGGAGTATATTGATAGTATGAAACCCTTTTGGGATACTTATGGATGCACCATCATGTCTGATGGATGGACCGGCCCGACGAGAAAGTCCATCATCAACTTCATGGTATCTTGTGATTGGAGAACTGTCTTCTTGAAATCGAGTGGATGCTCTGTCGGTCATACGAAAGACCACGAGATATATCATGGGTCTCCTGCAGGATGTGATCGACCAGGTTGGTAGGAAGAATGTGGTGCAAATTGTCACTGACAATGGCTCCAACTATAAGAAGGCCGGTGAAGTGTTGATGGCTTCACCTGATTATAACCTTATGTGGACACCTTGTGCTGCACATTCAATTGACCTAATGCTGAAGGACATTGGAAAAATCAGCATTGTCCACAACACCGTTGAGAGTGCAAGACAGGTAACCAACTTCATCTACAATCATAACGTTGCTTTGGCAATGATGCGGAGATCATGTGGAGGTGAGTTGGTGCGACCTGGTCCGACAAGATTTGCGACAAATTTCGTCGCCTTGAGCAACATGCAAGATAAGAAGTCGGGCCTCAGATCCATGTTTGCATCGCGAGAGTGGTTTGATTGGGCTGGATCCAAGTAAGATAACTATCTACTATTTCATCTTATAAATTATTATATTTATATTATGAGTTTATGATTATCTTGTATGATATTTATTGTCTATTGACTTAATGAGTTTGTGATAATTCAGCACGACCAATGGGCGCGCCGCACAGTACACAATATCATCTGATGATTTCTGGAGATGTGTTACTGTAGTGTTGCAAACCATAGATCCTATAGTAAAGGTCTTGCGTATGGTGGACTCTTCCTTGAGGGGACCCACTATGCCCCACTTGTATGCATCCCTTGAGCGTATGAAGGATGCTATAAAGGCAGCAAACCCTAGAGGACATCGGGCTTTCTTAGATATTGTCGATGCACGATGGACAGCTCATCTGATGCATCCTCTTCATAGGGCCGGTAAGTAAATATTATGGGTTGTTGATTTGTAGTTGTAGACTTGTAGTCTTGTAGACTTGTGGGCTTGTAGAATTGTAGGTATTGGTACTTTGGTAGTTGGTACTAATTTTAAGCTTTTTTAATTATGCAAGCATATTTTCTAAACCCTAAGTATCAATATAGTCAACATTTAGGGTTGGACACAAACCTATTGGATGCCCTGATACAGGTGATAACGAAGTTGGAGCCAGATGAGATGGTCCAATCATTTTGCCACAATGAGGTGAGACATTGGGAATTTCAAACGATTAGTGAGTTGTATTAATTGTTTAAATAATTTAGATAACCAATCAATACTAATGATTGTATTATTGCAGATCAAATTGTTTAGAGATGCATTTGGGTCTTTTAGTGGAGCTGGTGTCAGACGGGCGGAGAAACCATGGATCCAGGTTAGATACTTATATAGTTAGATCCTTAGGGCTTAGATGCATAAATGTTTTGAGTCTTTTGACTTTTGAGTTTCTAACTTAATGTTTTTGTGATAATGCAGCTGAATGGTGGTATCTCTATGGCAATAGTTCATCAAACTTACGAAGATTGGCGATCGGGATCCTGTCTCGGACTTGCTCGCCTCTCTGGATGTGAGAGGAATTGGAGTACATTCAGCATGATCCACTCCCGGAGGAGGAACCGGTTGGGAAGCCAGCGTCTAAATGACCTCGTATTTATTCACTATAATATGAGGTTGAAGCTGCAATATGCCGGGGAGCAGGCTCGGAATGAAAGGCAATACATCAATCTCGATGATATATTTGATGTTGCCGAAGATGACCAAGATCCCCTCACTCGGTGGATGTTGGACGGGGGTGAGCCGGTATTGGACCAACCTGGAGGGAGGCCCCCGACCCAGAACTAGCTCAAGCTGCGGGGGTTAATGTGGGTGAGTATATGGCCACCGAAGAGGGTCGAGGCACATGCGAGGGCAGCTGCCACTGCCGATGAGGATTGGATGATGGCACCAGGCACGGAGGAGCCGCGGGACAACACTCCCGATGACACACTCTCGCCTAGTCGGTGACGGTGGAGATGATGATGGTGGTGGTGGTGGTAGTGGTGGTGGTGGTGGTGGTGGAGGAATTGGAGAGCGTATACATGTTCCACTACCGGAGACACGGGAGCCCCCCACCCCGGATACACCGGGGAGAGTCATTTTGATCATGCCACTCGGGATTATGATCATGGTGGTGAGTATCGGCGTGGTCGTCAATATCCCGATACGAGGCCGAGCCACCATCGAGGGGAGCTGGCCATGACTATGTTAATCCTTGGGATGCGGTGATTGCGTCAATGGGGTCCATGAGCTTGGATGAGTCCGTAGGCTCCACACCAGGTTATTGGCCTACGGGTAATTATGGTGTCCCTCTCCCTCCTTCAAATGGACAGTATGATATGGGAATTAGTAACCCCTCTAATTCTTCGTATCATGGGAGCTATGGTGTCCCCTCCAGTTCTTCGTATCATGGGAGCTATGATGTCCCTCTCTCTCTTTCACAATCAGAGTCATTCGTACCAACAAGGGCATCTGATGGCATGCGAAGACGTTCCTTGGCCCTATTCTCACTTCCCTCAAATTGGAGTTCTCACGGCGCGGAAGATGACCGCTATAGAACTGCAGTGAATGATTACTTAGACAATTTTCAATATCGTATGAGATGGGATGAGTATGTGAATTTGTTGGGGGGGCATCAATGGAGACAGTCTGAGTCAGAGGAATTCGATCCACCTAGGCACAGTACTTGGTACTGAGACTGAGAGTTTCAGATTTTATATGGTTGGATGACTTTATGTATTACAGTATTTGTACAATGAATTGTAGACTTTATATGATTTGGTTTTATGAGTTTTTAGGTTTTTAGTTTCGGGGCTTTCGTCCGCGTATAGTAGGACATGGGTCGATTAAGAACATTAGTTTAGGTAATGTTTTAGATCAAAATAACACTACCAATGTGTTTATTAGCCTCAAATTAGGCTACACATCAAATTTCAGGTCAAAATGACCAAAAAAACCCATCGAAACAGGGGTTCGATTTTTCATCGAACCCCTACCAAAAGTCGCCCGACTTTTGGCGAAATTTCGGCCGTGTCGCCGTGTCGCCAAGGAGCGAACTATGATTTTAACTCGGTTACCTCGCAGTACGCACTCATCAAATCAAGTCACCCCAATGACATTGACTTTTTTGAGTTTTTAAATGACGTTGAGTTCTATAAAACTGTCCCGTGACATTGAGCTTGGCCTTGGAGTACAGCTTATACTTGCAAAATGGCTGAGGAGAAGGTAGTTCTCTTGAGTATTTGGGCTAGCTATTATGGGATGAGGGTGAGTGTTGCCTTGGAAGAGAAGGGGATCAAATACGAGTTCAAGGAAGAAGAAGAAGCTGCCGAGAAGAGCCCTCTACTGCTACAGATGAATCCAGTTCACAAGAAGGTCCCTGTTTTGATTCATAACGGCAGACCCATCTGTGAATCTCTCATCATACTTGAATATATTGACGAAGTTTGGAGTCATAAATCTCCCTTGTTGCCCTCTAATCCTTACCAGCGTTCACTTGCCAGGTTCTGGGCTGATTATATCGACAAGAAGGTTATTATTGGTAACTGGGTTTTGATCTCTTTCTTGCTTTGATAACTGGGTTTTGATCTATTTGGTTTTTGTTTGTTCTAGGTTTTCCCATCTGCAAGAAGGATATGGACGAGTAAGGGAGAAGAACAAGAATCAGCTAAGGAGGAGTTCATGGAGGGATTGAAAGTGTTAGAAGGAGAGCTTGCAGAGAAATCCTACTTTGGAGGTGACACCATGGACTTCATCGATGTTAGCCTCGTTCCCATGTCTAGCTGGTTTTACGCACTAGAGAACTGTGCAAATTTCAACATAGAAGCTGAGTGCCCAAAAATAGTGAATTGGGCAAAAAGATGTATGCAGAAGGAAAGCGTTTCCAAGTCACTTCCTGATTTTCACAAGATCTATGATCTTGTTCTGCAGGTCCGAAAGTTTCGTGGGCTAGAATAAAGAATCTCTCAATGCCCTTATAAGAATTGTGCTGTTATTGGTTCTCCATCTTCATAAATGTCATGATCTTGCTTATGCCCTAGATTGGATGCTAAATTACAGGAACAGGGGATTATTGATTTCTAACATGACGTTATTAAGTGGATCATGGTGTTTACGGATGCATTTTCAGATATTTCTTTTTGCTATTTTGCAAATTCTTAGCTGTGATCTGAGTCTAGAAGTTACTGTGATTTCTGAAAATTAGATTTTGATTTACCAAGCTATCAATTCAACCTATTTTTAACTATAGAACAGAGAAAAACAGAAACTGGAAAGATCCGGGGTCTCTCAAATTTGTTTCTCTTTCCATCTCATGTTTTTTATTACCATCTCGGGGGTTTTTGATTCTCTCACTCTCCCCTTCCACATACCTGATTTAATAGTTGACCATATCTCTAGATCCTAATTCGTTTTTGAATCTTTTGCATCTACAGTGTTAATTTTGAGATTTGTGTGTCTGCCTTGAATATCATTGTAGTGATAAGGAACCAGGCTGATTACCTCCCATGGTCGGGCTAGGTAAGGAACCAACCTAAGAACCCCCCCCCCCCCCCATGGTCAGGGTAGGCAAAGTATCAGCCCAAGAACCCCCTTGGTCTGGCTATGCCATGACCAAATTAGGATACGTATGAAGAATCCTTGTCAAGATAGATGCGAATAATCCCCGTCAAGAAGAACATTGGTTGGGAGAACAAGTATCTAAATCTGAAAGCCAACGTTCAAAGAGTCTCCTTGGAGACGCCAAGTCAAATGGGCTAGTTATAGAAGTAACCGTCCCCGTATGCCGATAGTGAGATATAGGGGAGTGACTCTGGGAGTAACAGCTCAATTAGAATCAATTTGGGAATTGCTAAAAGTGGAAACATGCTCCTAAAGGAAACACACATCACGCTTTACTAAGTGGATGAGGATTAAGTAGTAACCGTCTAGAGGTAACCTTCATATAAATCCAATCATGGGATTTGTGAGGTAGGATTTTTTTTTTTTTAATTAATGATTTTGGGCATAGGAAACATTTGTAATATAATAAATTTCAGCCGACGTACCATTGTTTTTGTCAAATATTTGTGAGGGAAGACAAAGGACACAAGCTGCAAGCTCTTCCACAGCTCATCAGAGGTAACTCTCCACAAAAGAAGAGGCTAGCTACTCAGAAGACAAACAAATTTTGTTTTCTCCTTTGTGAAACGATAGAAGTGGAAGAAAAAGAAGAGCTTAAAGAATGAAGGGGTTTTTAGGTTAATATTTTTCATTTTCAATCTCATTCATCAATATTGGAAGGGTTTTTTTTTTTTTTTTTTTCGATCTCATTCTTTGAAAGGGTTTTTTCCTATTCAATCGAAACTTTGAGAAGTAAATTGGTTTCTCCTTCTTATTGAAACCCTAACAGTAACTTTTTCCTTTTTAGTTAATGATAAAGCATTCTAATTTTTGTTCAATTCTTTAATTTAGAATCGAACCTTTCTATCTTTCGATCCTGATATTTGTATTTGGTGAGCCACACATTTAATGCTTTTAAGGCTACAACATTTGTCTGCTGATGTCGCACCTGCCATAGAGAAAAATGATGTATACCTACGAGAAAAAAATCCTCTGCTGTGCACATCTCTCTACTGTGCACAACAGTGTAGCCCCACAGTTTGACACGTGACATATTCTTAATAAATGGCTCAGATTAGAAGACAGGATTTTAAGTGAAAAAGAACCATTTTGTGACCCATTTTAGCCAAAACCGACGAATGAGACCATTCAACGAAGTCGTCATCGTCTTCTCTCGATTCCTCCTCTGCTACAATCCATATACAGATTAACCCTTATAGAGTAAAACCCTAACGCCCCTAACACAAAGCAAACTAGCCTCACCGGCATTCAACTTTTGATCAAAGCCTGGATAATTTGGCACCGTGTATTTATAGTGTTCTGCAATTTAAGGTTTCGTCCTGGAGATATCAAAAAGGGTTCGATATTAGGGTTTTGATCTATTGATGGAGGATGTTGCTAAGATGGGTATGTTATGTTCATCTTCAGGTTCAAAAAGATCGTTGAGGATGAGAAGATTGTGTTGCCACAGCAGCTTTGTGGGTTTGGGATGAACGACTTCGAGTGGAAGAAGATAAAGAAGAGTATATTAAAGATGGGGAGCTCATCATCATCAATGTCTTCGGCTTCTTCAGATCTGTCATGGAATGGGCGACTACAGAGGAAAACGAGTTGTAGAGCCAATATGGGTTTTCATTTTTCGTTTATGCTTGGAAGAAATGAAACGGGTTCATTCAACTGAGAAGATAGTGTGTACATTGGTTTAGGGTTCATACTTAATGTGTTCTCTCATTTTTCATTAAGTCTCTCTGTTGAGTGTTACAGTCCTCTTACAATCAATGTTATTAGGTGTATATCTCTTTGATTAGTTCATAAATCTCTCTGTTGCTGGTTTTGCTCGACTCGTTCATTAAGGTAAATCCTACCTTTACTCCTTCCCAAGATTGAAATTGCTTTCTAACCTAGAGTTGATTGCTTAATCTTTCATTCTCTTTTTTCATCTGGAGTTGAGTCAAGACTCTCGTTCTCTTAGTCGAATATGAATAGAGTGAAGAAGACAAAGAGAGGGAACCATTGCAGTTACAAATAGAATGAAGATGTCATGACCCTAATTTTCACAGACTTGGTGGGGCCTACATTACGGACATTCAACTAGGGCACGTGACAGTTCCTCTATTTATCAACCTGTTTATAACCACTAAAACAAAAATACTAAACTAAACATTTCCAAGGACGAAAACAGACAACCTATCTGACAGTTTGACTTATAAACATATATATACAGTCCAAAATTTTGTTATGTTTACATTTGAACTTTTAACAGTGGCTAATTAAGTACATACAATCTTAAAGGAATATATTCATCCACAATCTAATTAAATAAATATTAGTTGCAACAAAAAGACAAAAAGTTTCCATCTTCAACTTTAAAGGCGTTGTTGGCCGGGGCGGACCCATGATTCAATATTGGGAGGGCCTAACAATTGAAGTCTAGATTGGGGAAGCACCAATGTTTTTTACCCACACATATTGTGTGGACCCTTATAAAATCCATTAAGGGTCTTACCTATGAATTATTTTTTTATATTAAGGAATAGGCCCACATATATTTTGTGAGGTCCACAAATATTTGACAAAAATAGGTAAATTAAAGCATCAATATAAAAAAAAAAAAATATATATATATATAAAATAAAATAATTAAAAAACACACACACACACACATGACTTCAACCCTAAAAAGTTAGATGCAACCAAATTTTTTCTAGGTAAGAGATGCAAACCAATGGTAGTTAGTTACGTTACTAATTGCAGACATTTTATTTACAATATAGAATCAATAACAATTTCTAAATAATGAAACAAATAATATAAAATCAAATAAAGAATAACAAAAAAAAAGGATAATAAATTGAGAAAGAGAAAGAATACCTAATTGTGGAGAATATTTTTTTCCAAATTTTCCTTAACCCATGCTTATAGAAAGAGACGAATAAATCGGAAGAAAGAAACGGAATAGAATAAATAGGAAGAAAAGAGGAGAGAGGAGAGAGGAGAGATATGAGAGAATAAATAAGGGTTGAGGAGTTAGTTTCTAATTAGAAATGCTAATTAGAAATGACATTTTGAATATCTAATAAGATTTTTTTTCAAACATCCTTTAACCCCCACATTTATAGAAAGAGAAGAGAATAAATAGGAAGAAAATATGTGAGAGAGAAGAAGGGGAGAATAATAAGGATTGAGGAGTTAGTTTTTAACTAGGGAATGACATTAATACTCATTATTTTACCTTTAAAAATTGTTATCAATATTGAGGGAGGCCAAATGTTAAACACTTGAGAACATGGGGTTGTTTGATCAAATTGACAATTCCAGAACCTAAGAGGCAAAAAAATTAGTTCTAAAACCATTGACTGTATGTCTATAGGATATGCAGTGCATAGCTTTGTATACCATTGCATGGTTATAAGAAGCATTGAAGATATTTGTGAGGAAAATTCAATAATTGAGACAAGGGGTGCTAAATCCTTTGAAAAAATATTTCATTTTAAATTTAATAGGCTTGATAGTAAGACTAGAAGTAGCAATATAAATCATGAAAATGATTTTGTTCAGCTACTAATTTATCTTAAGAATTGACATAAGGCAGTGGAAATGAACTAATACCAACTCCAAGTGTATATAGGGATCATATACAGAAAATCAAAAGACAAAGGAAAGCTAAATTTTCATTTGATGAGTGGATAGTCTATCTTATAGATAATGACCCTCTCACATATAGTGAAGCAATCACTTCACCAAATGCTATTTTCTGGAAGGAAGCTATAAAGAGTGAACTAGACTCCATCATAGCTAACCACACTTGGGAATTGGTAGATCTTTCTCAAGGTTCAAAGGTGATAGAAACTAAGTGGATATTTTGGAAGAAATTGAAACCTGATGGTTCCTTAGATAAATTTAAAGCTAGACTTGTAGTCAAAGGTTTTAAGAAAGGACATAGACTATTGTGCTACCTTTGCACCTGTTGCAAGAATAACAACAGTGAGAGTTCATATGGAGATCGCATTCATCTACATTTTAGTGATATACCAAATGGATGTAAAAACAATATTTCTAAATGGAGAATTGGAGGAATAGATCTACATAAGACAACCAAAGGGTTATTTATCCCCTAATCAACCTAACAAGGTTTTTAAGTTAGTCTAAGTCTTTGTATGGGCTAAAACAAACACCTAAGCAATGACATGAGAAATTTGATTCTACCCTTATTTGGAAAGCTTTTAGCATCAATGATCCTAAGAGGTGCTTGTATAGTAAGTTTCATCAAGGGAAGTGTGTTTTTATTATACTATATGTAGATGACATGTTGATAATTGGAACAAGCCTAGAAATAATTAATCAAACTAAGAAACTACTGTTATCTTCATTTGGCACCAAAGATTTGGGCCCCGCTAATGTAATTCTGGGAATTAGAATCATCAGAAAAGAAAAAGAAATTATACTCTCTCAAGCTCATTATGTAGAAAATGTGCTTAAGAGATTTGGTTTTTATGATTTTGGTTCTTTCAAAACACCTTTCACTATGGAAAGTAATTTTTAGAAAAATGTTGGAGAACCACTAAATCAGAAGAGATACTCATAGATTATCGAATTTGTGACTTATTTGATGAATTGTACTAAGCCAGATATTGCTCTAATAGTTCAAAAATTGAGCCAGCATATTCATAATTTCAGTAAAGAGAACTGGCTTGGAATCGAAAGGTTACTTTGGTATCTTAAGGGTACTATGCATTATAGGCTTCACTATACTGGAAATCCCTCTGTTTGAATGGACACTATAATGCTAATTGGATCTCAGATTCAAGAGAAACACAAGCTACAAGTGGACATGTGTTTATGTTAGGGGGAGGAGCTGTCACATCCCCCCATCCCCCCAGCCGGTACCCCAACTGGCATACCTGGGTGTGTGATCCACAGCCCCGAAGATCAAGTATCGAGGAAATCATTCTCCCACATATGCAATAACATAATCATGAACAGAAAATAATCAACATTTTAATATTATAAACAAAAGATCTAAATCAGGAAATGAATATTAGTATAATCAGAGTGCGGAAAATGGTAACAGATGTAAGCACATCAAAAAGAAGTAGAGTGAGGTAGAATCTCACTCCATAGTTACAGCAGAATGTAGCACGTAAGTCTAAAAAGAATTACAACTGTTTCTAAAAGAAAGTAAGGAAAAGAAAGTCAAACTGAACTACGAGTTTTATATTCTATAGATAACATCTTCAAAATAGTGGACTTCATCAATCAAACATAGATGTTCCAATTCTACGTTATATATAATCGTAGTATGCAACTTGATCGCTCGTGGGATCATCAGCGTAATCTTCATTGTTGCCAGCACCTTGCGTGTAGTACGCTTCATCGGCTTGCGCTTCATCGTATTGTCCTTCATAGTAGTCAATACCTGTAGAATAATCTAACAAAAAGATTGCACAAAAAGGAGTGAGTTTGAATGAACTCAGCAAGGCAAGTTAACTCATAACAACATAAATAACATACAGCAGAACATAACAAGATGCAATGCAATATGAAACAGATAATGTATGTATGCATCTAAACTCTATGTATGCTGGTCTCTATTGGCAGACATGCTTTAAGTCATAGCACCATACTTCTTTGGGAAGGTCTCAAATCACTCATCATTGGTTGGTAATGGGTTCGGCATCCCTCTGGACATTCCATGGCTGGGGGTTAGGTTACTGCTCTCTCACATCACCATTGGTCTAAGTATTAGCGCATGTCAGAGTTAAGCCTAACCAAATGCAAGTCATCTACTTAGTCATATCAACTCAGTTCCAGATACGTCCATTCCTCGCCCCTAGCGATCCTTTCCAGTATCCTTCACACTAGAGTCCTCATAGTCCCTGACTACAGACTCATCAACCCTATTGGTTATCCATATATGGTAATCAGGAAGCTCTCATGTCCCCTCACAGGTTGGTTACCGGTCTTGAGTTCCCATGAGCCCAAGTCTATCCATATGCAACCCTCCCAATAAATGGCCACCGCAATGTGATTTTTGTCCTCTCACGGGTTGGTTACCGGTCTTGAGTGCCCAAGAATCCCTATTGCTACCACGGGTCGTTCGGTCTCAATACCCTTCCGACTAGGGTCTAATATAACGGGGACATCCTAGCCAAACACTGCTAGATAGCCCAAGAGACAACCAAGGCCAAGAAGGTCAAGGGCAAGGAACCACATCCTTCCAAAGCAAGGAAAGGGAAAAAAAACTCCTCAATCCCAAACCATACTTAATCAATCACATTCTCAGATCAGTCATGACATACAAAATCAACACCTCATCATACAAAAGAGAATGTAAAAGCATAATCCAATCATTAAACAATATGCAGTAATAAGCATTTCATATAAGCTTGAATAATGAACAAGAAAACATAAGTGAAGTGCTACTGTACTTACAATAGTACCTCATAAGTATAAAATACAATAACAGTATTTAAACTCAGAGTTTCTTAAATTAGAAACCAAAGTATACGCGATCTATGTTATTATGAAATAATTGTCCTTACCTTAATTATCGTCGAAGATAATCCAAAGATTAAAGAGAGAGGTTTCAAACTTAGCAATTAAACCCCTAACAATCATAGATACAACATTAGGAAAGAAGCCTAAAAGATTATAGAGCAAACAAATCAAACAGAGCGAAAAACAGAGCTTCTGACTTCATTGGTCGATTGATTGGTCTACTGACCCAGTCGACTAATCAGTCGACCAACAGAGTCAGTACGAAGAAAATACGGGAAATTTGATCCGAAACTCAATCTACAGGGTTCAGAACTTCATGAAACTTGGAGGAAAACTTTAGGATAGTATTCTAACACTAAGGGAGCAAAGATTGGGCACTAATAATGATTAAAAACACTACCTTCTAATTTAAAATCATGGTTTCCCCAATTGGGAGAAAACCCTAGAATTCAATGAAAAATATACTATGAAAATCACAAAAAAGACTAGGGATGATTTAGATCTCATCCAAGAAAAAGGTAATCAGAATCAAATATAAGTATGTCATGAAAATTAGATCCAGTCAGCTAAGAATTTAGATCCAAAAAAAGGATTAGGGTTTTAAGAAGAATTTTCAGGGTTAGGGTTGAGATCACTATGATGATCATAGACCCTAAAGAAAAGAATGAGATCATGGAAGAGATGGTTGCAAGAATGCATCATCTTCTTCCCATTCTCAAACAAGAACAAGATCAAAGAAGGATAAATCATGATACAGAAGAGATTACTAACATTGAATTGGCAGATCTGAGATGAGAGGCTTCAGATCTAGCAGAGAATTCTTCGAAATCACCGAAGAGAGTTTCAAACGAATCTTCCCACGTTCTCGAGTGTTTTAGAGGCCAGAGGACACTAAGAAACAAAAAGTGTGTTTAAATAGAGAGTGAAAAACCCTAAAATTGGATTTTCTCGGATTTAACACACAGTTGGTCGACTGCTTGGTCGAATGGCCCAATCGACCAATCAATCGAAAAATCAAGTTAGCAAAGTCCAAACAGGGAATTGGAGGATCAAATGAACACCAAACCTAAAGGGCTTTTACACACACATCAAGTAACATACCTAGGGTGTAGAAATGCCTTCAAACCAAGTCAGATAATACTTCAAGTCTTTCAACTAATCTCATCTTCAATTAGGTGCAGTTTCCTTTCTAGTTCAGAGCAAGTTTCCATAATTGAAATACCAACATCAACATCCATGGGTTCTGGGTCAAACACCATGTCTTCCACTAAGATGGCCCACAGTTGACTTCTTCATTTACTTCGGGTCATTGAACCTACAAACAACAGGGTTTCCGGGTCAAGGTTAGGGCTGGGTTTCATAGGAGCAATCTTATGTAAATCAATTAAACAATCATATGAAACTTCTTCTACAATGGAAGTAGAATTTGTAGCTTTGGAAAAGGCTAGAAGTGAAGCTGAATGACTTAGAAACTTGATTGTTGACATACCTCTGTGGCTCAAACCAGTGCTACCTATATCGTTTCATTCTAACAGTAAAGCAACAATAGGAAGGACTAAGAATAGGGTATATAATGGGAAAATAGGACACATGTGTCTTCGGTGTAATCTTGTAAGGCAATATATTAGTGAAGGAACAATTGCAATTGATTACATGAAAAGATAAGAATATAGTTGCTATGTTCACTAAAGCTATGCCTACAAGAGCTTTTAATGAAACATCTATGGGAATGGGATTAAGAAATGTCAAAAGGTTAAATCCTTAATTAAGTTCAAAGAGTAAGCAACAAAATCTCTAAATGACATGTTTGTACTACTATACCCATTATGAATAAATATAATAAAGTAGTACCATCATATCATTGATAGGATTAGTGACTTACTCTTAATCAAGCATAGCTCACAAAATGTGGGGGTGTGTTAGATGTGGTGCATAGCTAATGCTGACCTAAACAGATGTAGAGGGTGAGTCTACCTTTAGTTGGAAATTACAAGCAAATTTCCTTAAAATTACTTGTGAGACAAAGATTCGAGAAGGTTGACCGGATGGATATGAATGGTGGAAAGCTAGCTACATTGAAGAGGATAGGTTCAAGAAGTCAGACTTTACCAATAATTTGTAGCATGCTTCATCAAGTCTAGTGTAGATTCAAGTCCGAAAGACATCTACAATAAAGTGTCCTACTGTGTTTGATGTGTTCACTACTACTTGGGTCTTCATTCTTTGTATTTGAAGTTTTAACCACTGTTGGGAATTGTTAAAAAAAAATGTTTAAAACTCACGTATATTATTTTTCATTTAAAATATATGTTTATTTATGTCGTTCTATCTTGTGATTTATATAATGAAAACTTTAGTCCCATATCAGACAGAAAAGAGCTGGTTATCTCGTTTATATACAATAAGGTCCTCTGTAATATATCTTTGGGGTTAAGGATCACACTCACGCAGTACGGTGTCAACCCATGTGCGACGTGAACCAAGCCTAAACCCTTATGTGACCCAAGCATTGTTATATAGCTATATATTAATTAATATTAATTTTTCTATTTGAGTTGAGACTTGGGACATGAGTCGTGGGTCATAGGCCTTGATCTGGAAAACTCATTTTGTCGTGGGTCCTAATCCGAAAGCCCCTCCGCTGGGTGAAAGTATAGAGATGCCATTAGAGAGGCACTTTTCCTAGGGAGAGCAGCTGAAAAGGTATCTTCCTATTGGGAGTTGACCTGATTAGGTACTCTCACAAAGGGAGGTGACATTACCCTTTCACCCATAGCCTTTAGGGCTTTATATAAACCCATTTTCAAGCTCATTTTTTTACAATGAATTTTCCCTCTCTCTCTCTCTCTCTCTCTCTCTCTCTCTCTCTCTCTCTCTCACGTTGTCTTTCTGTTAAGCAGTGAAAACAACCTGATTACTCATGAAGTAACCTTTCTGGGTTTGGGTTAACTGATCTTGGGGGTGAAGACACATTTAGTACCCGTATTGCACAAATCGGGATATCTAGATACCTTAAAGCAAGTACCTCTAGTACGTTTCAACTCTGACAAAGTTCGTGACTTCAACAATCTTTCAAGTGTTCATGCAGATTCCTCAACAAGTTCTCAACAAAAGCAAGGAAGACAAAAAAGCCATTCTCAATATCAGCAAGCTGAACGCCTCTCAAGCCATTGCGTTATATTATGCGCACCTCGCACTCTAGATCCCATACCCTTGGGTTTAACCCACCTCTCGCTTCCCCTCCGAAAAGGGAAAAGAATCGGTTCTTTTGGATATGTTCCCCAATGCCCCTAGAGGTATACCCAAACATTGGTGGATCAATAATCATGAATATTGATCTTAGAAAAGCTTCTAAAGTTCAAGTATTGGGATTGGCTTCGATAGATGGTTTTCTTAATCCATCAGGGAAATTGATGAATGGACGGAGATCAGGATGCCATGCCTTATTATCTGAAATCTCCGATGTCTAAGATAGAAGATCAAGCCTGATATTACCTGGTCGGGAAATGAGATTTTTGGCCTAAAACCCTATGTGTATTGCCACTAGGGTTTAATTATGTTTGGGTATTGAAGAAGGTTGGCTTTTCCGACAAGGTGGAGCGGACCAAGAGGTTAGATTTTCTTTATTGATTAGTTAAGAGGAGTTACTAGGGGTGTCAACGGTTCGGGTTGGGCTGGTTTTGGATTGGGCCTAACAGTTTCGGGTTGAAAAACACTTAGCTCAAACATGGCCCGTAAAGAAAATAATTGTTTTGGGCCGGTGCGGTTTGGGTTCGGGCTGAGTAACGTTTTAGAATTGGGTTTACTAACAATTTGGGTTTGGGTTTACTAGCAATATGTTTTGAGTACCTTGTTGATGTGTGGAATTTATCAAGAGCGCAAAAGAAAGTTGGCATCTTGATGAATTTTAATGGGTTGTTTTTGCTTATTCTCCTCCCCCTTCTTGACATTTGTAAAAATTGATTAAAATAAATCATTAAAATATTTTTAAATGTTAATACACTTGTTAAATATTTACTAAGCCCATCTTCCAAATGGTGAAGGCTTTGACAGGCTAGCCTGACCTGGCCCAACTTGAACCAGAACCTCAGCCCAAACACAGCCCATTAAGCTTTGGTTTGGGCTGGTCGGCCTATAACGAGCCAGTTTGGTCCGATTTTAACAGTTTGAGTTAGGTTTTGATACCCTTAGGAATTACCATCTTTTTGGGGAAAATTTTGGAGACAAGTGTGTTAAATTGGCAACCGCCCACCCCCTTTTCCATTAAAATGGTAAATTGATTAGACCAAAAGACAAATATATCCTTAAGTTAATTGGGAAACTATGAAGAGGTAAAGATCTACAAAAATTACCAAATTACTTTGGAAAACCACAACACTAATTAGAAAAGAGAAACCAAATAAGATTAGGAAACTAAATCCATCAAGCTTATTGTTTCATTGGAGGATTTGAGTACTCCAATATGTTTTTTTTCCTTTCTTCTGTCATGTAAGTTGATTGCTGATCTTGGAAATGGAAAACACCTTTTATGGGATCAAACTTCCTCATCGGCGTCATTCCAAAAAGAAGGAAGATAGATTAAAAAAACAAAAAAGGTGAAATTAAGGAATGAAATCGTGCATAGGTTTAGTCGTTTTTTTTTTTTTTTTTTTTTTTTTTTTGAGTAAATGAAAATAGATTTCTTAAAAAATAAGTCAATAGTATAATAGTCTTTGTATAAATATGACTAACCAAGTAATAACCATTCTAAGAATAGGATCTATGTGTTTTTTAAACATAAAGTGAATAATAACCATTCTGACAGAATGACCTATGTGTTTTTTAGACATAAAGTGAATAATAACCATTTTAACAGAATGACCTATGTGTTTTTTAAACATAAAGTGAGTAATAACCATTCTAACAGAATGACCTATGTGTTTTTTAAACATAAAATGGAGTGTTAGTGCTTTAAGGCCTTAATTTTGGGGTGCCAGTATAATTTGCTCTAAAAAATTAGAGATAAGGAGTTAAAGGGCTATAATATAAAGTGACAAGACATGAAGGATAATTTAGAAATTATTAAATTATCTAACCAAGACTTAATGGAACTTATTAACGGAATATACTACTTGCAAATTTAAAAGACGTTCTGAGATGTCTTTGTCAATTTGATATATTTTTTAGGTTTTTGTATTTTTTACTATTTAATTTGAGTTGTTCTTGAAAGTTTCCTTCATTTGTTTTTTTGTGGTGGATAGCTTCTGATGGTGGCGGTGGTGAGTGATTTAAGTTTAGAATTCAATTTTAAAAATAGAGTTTAATTAAGGGGCATTGAACCCACAGTAATTTAATCATAAACCGGAGATAAACAGAAGAGAATCAAACATAATTTATGGACTAATAAGGCGAACACATTAGTTTAACCCCAATATAAGAGAACCTAAAATTTCCTACTTAAATTTTGTTTTTATTATTAAAAGTTTTCTTTAATATATAAATTTTTTTATTATTTTCTTGAATTATACTGAGAATGTGATGCTTGAACTGGCGTAAGGCATGACACATGAGTCAATGAACTGCGTAAGGCATGACACACGAGTCAATGTGAGAATCTTTAATTCGGAAGGAACTAGAAATATTAGAACTAAAGACCGTTCACCGAATACTGGCCATTGAAAGCACTATAAATGTTTGTGTGCAGTTCCAAGTTCCAACAAAACAAAGTAGCTTCGGTTTAAAGCTTGCCTTCCATAGTCATTGACGTTTTCAAGCTCTGCAATTTTTGATAAAGAATGGCTAACGAGGCTACTCTTCTTGATTTCTGGCCTAGCCCATTTGGGATGAGATGCAGAATCGCTTTAGCAGAGAAAGGCATCAAATATGATTACAAGGATGAAAATCTTAGGGAAAAGAGCCCTTTGCTTCTTCAGATGAACCCTATTCATAAGAAGATCCCTGTCTTCATTCACAATGGCAAACCCGTCTGCGAATCATTGAACATTGTTCAATACATCGATGAGACTTGGAGTGATGTTTCTCCCCTGTTGCCTTCTGATCCTTACCAGCGTGCCCAAGCCAGGTTCTGGGCTGATTATGTCGACAAGAAGGTAGGTTCTCTGTCACTTTTCTATTGTTTGCCTATTAGCATTTCAGAGAAGTTGCTTTGAACCGGGTTTCTCTTGTACAGTGCTGTTCGGTAGACAGGTTTACATAAGTAATTGATCCATGCTAGATCTAGAAAATTATTAGGGTTTATCAATCTTTCGTCTCTCTTTCTAGTCAGATGGGTATTTGCCCTTGTAGATTTCTTATTCATCTAACTTTTTTTGTTCTGGGCTTGGAAAATGAAGGTGTATGAATTGGGGACCAAGGTCTGGAAGAGCAAAGGAGAAGAGCAAGAGGCAGCAAATAAGGATTTCATAGAGTGCCTCAAAGTGATTGAAGCTGAGCTTGGTGACAAGACTTACTTTGGAGGTGAAACCTTTGGATTTGTTGACCTGAGCCTAATCCCTTGGAACAGTTGGTTCTATGCCATTGAGACATGTGGGAACTTGAAAATTGAAGAATCTTGCCCTAAGCTGGTGGGTTGGGCTAAGAGGTGCATGGAGAGGGAGAGTGTATCAAAAGTCTCTGCCCGAAGGTCAGAAGGTCCATGGATTCGTTCTGCAACTCAGGAAGATGTTTGGTATTGATCAGTAAGGGAGAAGAGATTGAAAATATACAGCAAGAAGAATAACTCATATAATTACCCTATGACAATGGGAAGTTGTCTTTTTTATTCAATGTGTGTTTTTCCATGCCTTGGGTTCGTCAAGGAATAAAGTTATTAGACTATGACAAAGGAGGAATAAAGTCAGTATGACAAAGGAGTTTCTTTTTCAGCGTGTGTAGTTTCTTTTTTTTTTCTTTTTTTTTTTTTTTTTTGGTAGAAGTGTGTGTGGTTTCCACGTGTTGTGTTGTCTATTTGAGCGAGATTTATTGATAAAATTTATGTACTAGTCTTCCCAACTGTCTTTGTGCTGCCGTTTTGGTGGGTGCAGTTTTCATGTCTTAGAATTATTTATTTTGGAATTTCTATCTATTGCATACTTTTAGCAGATTATTCTTTTTTTTTTTTTTTTAATTATTATTTTAATGATAAAAGCTTTAAAGATCTAAACATAATAATGCTACACATTAGGGTTTCATAGTTCATTTTTCCTTTTTCATTTTTTATATTAAGAAATCTTATTGAGGAGTGGAAAGATGACTCATATAAAGCATCTGATTACAAACATCCAAGAGACATGGAGAGGTGAGGGGGTACTCATGCAGTTATGTTTGTACTTTTTTTAGTTCTTTGAATGAAGTGTTGTTTACAAAAAAAAAAAAAGAGAGGTGAGGGGTACAAAAGTCTTATCTATTACCGACTAACCTAATATTGCTGGAGAGTCCGCTACTTAGTTGGCCTCTTTAGAGATAGGAGACAAGATAAAACCTTGAGATTGCCTCAAAAGCCCTTGGATGTTCTCTGTGACATTAGCACTTCTTGGGGAGAGCTAGTGGTAGGGTCTTGGACATCTTAACTAGTTGAGAACTATCAGATTCAATAGGGGTAATTTACAGTTGGACCCCCTAAGGTTTGACTCTTATCAGATTACATAAAAAAAAAACCTGTAACTTGCATTTGTCTTCCTTGTGATTCTTAGATACAACCAAACAAAAGATACTCTGATAGTTGTTTAATGGTTCAAGCTATAGTGGATCGATCCAGCTTATCTAGAAGGCTAAAAGTGTCACATCCACCCAGCCGGGTATGCCAGACACAGTCCCGAAGATCAAGTATCGAGGAAACCAACCTCCCACATTCACAATAATTTAATTATGAACAAAACATAATCAATGTAGCATTACATAAACAAAGAGATCAAGATAAGATAAAGAGAAATACAATATAATCAGAGTGCGGAAAGAATGATACCAATATAATAATCAATGTAGAATAATCACATGTAGAGTGTGCGGAAAATCATTCCACATAACACAGCGGAATGTAGTTCAAAACTGAAAGAAAAGCTTACAACTGGTTCCCAAAATGAAAGGAAAAGAAAAGAAGTAATCAAACTAAATTAAGGTCTCTTCTAACTTATAAATACAACTTCTAAAAGTATAAGTTTCGGAATCCAAATAGCGAGTAACTAGCACATGAGTGTGACTAATCCTGACGCATTATGTCTTCACCCATGAGTTCTTCACTTTCCTAATCACCGTAGCCACCAGCTTGGGAGTAGTATGCATCATCGGCTTGTGCTTCATATTACTGGCCTTCATAGTCGTCAGTACTTGCAAGATAGTCTAACAAATATACTGCAAAAAGGAGTGAGTTCAAAAGAACTTTATATCCACCGTAACTTAGTAAACATGATAGCAAAATATAACATGATGCAAGATGATATGAGACAAACAATGCATGTATGAATCTAACTCTATGTATGCTGGTCTCTATTGGCAGACATGCTTTAAGTCATAGCACCATACTCCTCTAGGTAGGTCTCATATCACTCTCCCTCAACCATCTCGGTATCTTGGGTTCTCCGGTGGTAATTGGGTCCTACATCCCTCTCGGACATTCGTTGGCTGGGGTTTAGGTCACCGCTCTCTCACATCACCATTGGTCTGAGTATTGGTGCATGTCAAGGTAAAACTAGCCAAACGCAAGTCATCCACTTGGTTATATCAAGTCAGAGTCAGATACTTCCATTCCTCCCCTCTTGGGATCCTTTCTGGTATCCTTCTCACTAGAATCAGATACTTCCACCCCGTCGGGATCCATCATCCTCCACAGGGGAGCATATCCATGGCTACAACCAACTTGGACTAAGGACTCATCAACTCTATTGGTCATCCACAAATAATAAAAGGGAAGCTCTCATGTCCTCTCACAGATTGCACACTGGTCTTGAGTACCCATGAGCCCAAGTCTACTACTTGCGACCCTACCAATGAATGGCCCCCACAATGTGATCCATGTCCTCTCATGAGTTGGTTACCGGTCTTGAGTGCCCACAAACCCACATTGCTACCACAGGTTACTCGGTCTCAATACCTTTCCAAATCGGGTCTAATATAATAGGGACATCCTAGTCAAACACCGCTAGACAAGCCCTAAGTATGACAAACAATAACCCGGGAAAGAGTCAAAGGGCACCATCGGAAATGTCCTATACCACTTCCACTAATGTCCAAGGACAAAAATGTCAAAAGGACATTCCCCAATCCCGAATCATACCTAAGCAATCACATTCCCAATTCAATCATAACATACACAACTGATATTCCAACATATAAAAAGATATCATATAAACACGATTAATCGAATATATAAATTACAAGAATAAGTATCCATATATGATCAAGTAATAAGAGAAATACATGAACAAGGTACCACTATACTTGAAGTACTTGAAACAGTAATATCATAATAAGAAGATGGAAGAACAACAATATATTCATGAAATTCCCAAATTAGAAACTAAGATCATGCAAATCTAGGTTAATATGGAAACAATTGTCCTTACCTTAATTAGATTCGAAGAAATTCCAGAGAACAATTAGATCAAGTCCAAGGTTAGCAAACAAACCCTAAACAAACATAAATACATCATTAGAAAAAATCCCTAGAAGATTGGAAGTCAAACGAATCAAATCGGACGAAGAAACAAGCTACTATCAGCCTTGGCAACCTGCTTGGTCGATTGGTCCAATCGACCAACCAGTCGACCAAGTGAACAGTACGTAGCTGAAAACTGAATTTTTATCCGAAACTCATCTTTCGGAATTCAAAACACTCCGAAAATTCAAAGGAACAGTAATCTAAAACTAACTAGCATAGATTAAACACCAACAATGATCAAAATCATGACTTTCTAATTTGATCAAAAACATGGTTTTCAATGAACACAAGTATGGATTCAAAGGAGATATTAGAGAGAGCAAGGTTTCACTCTAAAGGATCATTAGCAATAGATCAGAGATGAGAACTAACATGAGGATGAATCTAACATGCTAGAGAATTAAGATTAAACATACATTCATGAAGATATCAATGATCTCACTTAGAAAATCAAATATGGAGATCATAGCATCATTGGAATGAATGGAGATTCATTCTCAACTTTGGAGATTGTAGAAGAGGTGTTTGCAAGGATGCAATACCTACTTCATAATCACAGTAAGGAGATTAGATCATAGCAAGAGTAAATTCAATAGCAAGTTAAGAGATTACTAAACTTGATGATAAACAAGAGATGAAAGCTTTGAGAAATTGCAAGTAGATCTTCCACAACACCAAGAGAGGCTTTGAGAGAGGTTCTCCACGTTCTCTAGGAGTTTCAAAAACAAAAGAGGCTAAGAAACACAAAGTTCTATTAAATAGAGCATCAAAACCCTAATCAGAGGATCTTACAAGATCTACTGTCTCTGTTGATCGACTGCTTGGTCGACTGGCCTAGTCGACCAAGCTTGACAGTAAGGCTTAGTCAGGGACTTCAAGGCCCAAACCTCTTCCAAATCAAATGGGCTTCTCCCAACTCAACATATGACTCACATAGCATAGAGGAATGCCTTCAAATCATGTCCACCTATGCTTAAGGTCCATCAACCAAGCTCTTCTTCACCAAGGTGCAGTTTCTTCTCTAATACTACCAAAGTTTCCAAGTATGGAATACCATCATCAATTTCCATGGGTTCTGGGTCAAACACCATGTCTTCCACGGAGATGGCCCATAGTTGCCTTCTTCCTTTACTTTGGGTCTTCGGACCTACAAACAACAGGGTTTCTGGGTCAAGGTTAGGGCTGAATTTCACAAAAAATAGTGTGTAATAGGAGATCATAGGCATAATCCAAGTCACCAAATGCAAGGATATGGCTTCATTGGTAGTCCTAAAATAACAAGGTGAAAACAAAAAAATTGTAGTCAAGATCAGAGACGACCCAATGAAAGAAACAAGAAAAAAAGTATCCATGACATTTGGCCGATGGTTTGTAGACCAAACTTACGTCCATGGCAAGCCCCTACAAGGAAGAAATTATAAAACTTATTCTTGACAAAGTGATTGCTTGCACTCATTCATATTTCTTATTTATACAGAAGTGGAGAGTTTTACACTCCATGGGATTTTACATGAGATTGGGTTTGGTGATTAGAAAGTAAGGTAGATAAAGTAAAATTCAGGAGAGGTTTGGATAAGGCGAAACTCTAGAAGGTTGGGTGAGGTAAGACTTAAAGACCCAATCCTTCACATTTCTGTGAGTTGGTTAATAACCCTCTCTCAAACTAATGGGATTATCAGTTACATTGAGTTTGGCCTATAACTTCTTGAACCGAGGTGTAGTTAAGGCTTTTGTTAAATACATCTGCAATTTGATCATGAGTGGAGATGTATTGCACCTCCAAATCCTTTCGAGTGACGCGCTCTTGAATGAAATGATAATCCACTTCAATGTGCTCTGTCTGTGCGTGAAAAACAAGATTTTCCGCAAGATTGGTAGCACCTATATTATCACACTAGATGAGTGGTACATCACAGATGAAGATGCATAAATCCTTAAGAAGTTGACGAATCCATAATAATTTTGCAGAAGTGACAGCAAGGGCACGATACTCAAACTTCATACTTGAGCGTGAAACAAGAAGTTGTTTCTTTGCCGCCCAAGATATTAGGATTGTCCTTTGAGAAATACAATAGCCAATGATAGATTGTTTGTTGTCAATATCCCCCACCCAATCAGCCTGTAATAAACAGTAATGGGGAATGATGAGCCCTTGTTTATTAGGAGTCCTTGATTTATAGTCCCTTTAAGATAGGGCAATATCTTTTTAACAGCCTCCCAATGAGGAGTGCGAGGAGAGTGCATATGTTGGCATACTTGATTTACAAAGTAAGTAATGTCAGGCCTTGTGATACTCAAGTACTGTAGAGCTCCAACTGTGCTTTTATATAGGGTAACATCATCATAGGGATCACCATCATTGGAAACAATGATTGTAGGACAAGCCATTGGTTTTGCCTCCATCATTTTTGTTCTTGCTAAGATATCTGAAATATATTTTGACTGAGAGAAGTGAAGACCCATAGAGCTACGTGTGGCATGGACTCCCAAAATATAATGGATGCTGCCAAGACTCTTCATGGCAAATTTAGTCCCTAAGCTGTGGAGGAGGGATTCTATTGATGCAAATGAGTTACCTATGAGTATTATATCATCAACATAGAGTAGAAGGTAAAACCAAATATCGGATTGATTGTAGACAAACAATGATGAGTCTATTGTAGATGCATGAAATCCTAGCCCCAAAAGAGATGTGGTGGACCATCGGAACCAAGCACATGGTGCTTGTTTGAGACCATAAATCGCTTTGCATAAGCGACATACATGATTGGGGTATTGTGAGTCGACAAATCTCTGTGGTTGAGCCATATATACTTCTTCATCCAAGAGGCCATGGAGAAAAGCAATGGTGACATCTAGTTGATTTATTTGCCAATAAAAAAACAAGTTGGTGCTAACGGTATAGATGCATTTAAGGCTATGATAAGGGGATATTTTGAAGCACACAACACCCTTTTTTCTTGTTCCATCCTTGGACCAAGTGATCATTGGGTGGCTATTGGTGTCAGCTAGTTCAGATCTAGGTGCATGGTGAATGAGGGAATGTTTTTGGATGATTGAACTGTAGTGGATGATGGAATGTGGATGGAGCTAGGTGTAATTGTAGAGGTGGTAGGTAAGACATGACCATTTGTATTAGTGGGTGGGGTAGGGGGTATCGAGGTGGGTACATCTGATGGTGAAGATTAACACTAGAAGGACCCACAAACGTTGAGTTGGGTTGGATCAAAGGCGTGGAATTGAAGTGGTGCCAAGTTGAATGTGAGTAAGCCCATGTTCTCTAGGTGCCAGTGTTAATGCTTGTTGCCTAGAGTGAAAAGGTAATGACGTAGGGTGACATTTTCAAACACGGTTCCACAGTCAGTTTGAATATTCTTTATTCATGCATTAAATTGTGTTTCAACCATTTTTGCAAAAATGTAAAAATTGAAGGAACTTCATTTTGGGAAAATAAAGGAAAGAACCATGTATATTTAGAAAAATGATCAACAATGAGCAAATAATAATGATAACCATAGGTAGAAATAATGGGAGCATGACCCCAAACATCCATGAAAATTAAATCTTTGACTAACAAAATTTGAACTAGAAAAAGGGAACTTCTTGCCTTTGCCACTTTGACAAGAAGAACTAACTTTAATAAGTGAAGCAGAAGTGAAAGGGAGTTGGTGATGACGGAGAACACAATGGAGTATTGGTGGTGCATGATGGCTTAGACGATGATGCCAAACGTTAGAGGAAACTTGTTCACCAATGCAGGCATTTGGTATGGATGGAATAGACTATGGTTGCTTGGACCTAGGACTTGGCAAACAAACATGGTAGAGATCATTAAGTGTTGGCCCTTGAAGTAGAACCTTCCCTGTTTTCAGATCCTTTACAAGAAACCAAGAAGGATAGAATTCAAAAACACAGTTGTTATCCTTGCTAAATTCAGACACAGATAGAAGAGTTTTAGAAATATTTGGAACATGCAAAATATTATGCAATTTTAAAGAATAAGGCAATTGATGGGAACTAGTGTGTAAAATTTTAAAACCTGCACCATCACCAACCATCACATTATCTAAACCAGAATATTCAGAGTGGAGGCTCAAATTGGACAAGTCATTAGTGATATGATGAGTGGCACTAAAATCTGGGTACCATGTCAAAATTTCAGTGTTGTAGGCTACAAGTTGCCCGGAGGATTGACGTCCTTGATATGCAAGGTTCAACCGATTGTAACAGTCAATGGCTGTCACATCCACCCAGCCAATACCCTTCCTGGCATACCCGAGTATGTGATCCACAGTCCCGAAGATCAAGTATTGAGCAACCATGCCTCCCACATACGCGATAACACAATCATGAACAATAATATAATCAAGGTCATAGCATATAAAAAATGAAATCACGATAAAGATAAGAAACAATATAATCATAGTGCGGAAATGAAAGATACCAAGGTATATAATCAAAAAGGAAGAGAGTGAGCGGAAATCACTCCCTTAGTAGCAACAGAAAGTAGATCAAATTATAGTTAAGGGTTACAAATCCAAGTCTCGAAAAGAGAAATAAAGAGATGAATATCTAAACAATTGTTTCCTCAGTCTTATACAAAATGTTTTCATAAGTATAAACATAAGAGACTAAGCATGGCCGCTCCCTCACCAGAGTCGAACTAATCCTGGAACAAAGCGTAATCACCCTCAGGATCTTCACAGTAATCCTTGTGGTAGCCAATACCCGGAGGGTAGTATGCCTCATCGGGGTTCGTCTTGAGGTAGGTGCCATCAAATCCTTCAGTACTTGTGGAATAATTTAACAAAACATTTGCACGGAAAGGAGTGAGTTCGAAAGAACTCAGCAAGGCAATTATTCCATAATAACATAGATACATGATACAAAACATAACACGATGCAAGATGATATGAAACAGATGCTACAAATATGATTCTAACTCTATGTGCTGCTGCAGACCCAAAGGCAATTATTCCATAATAACATAGATACATGATACAAAACATAACACGATGCAAGATGATATGAAACAGATGCTACAAATATGATTCTAACTCTATGTGTGCTAGTCTCTATGGTAGACATGCTTTAAGTCATAGCACCATACTTCTTTGGGTAGGTATCAAATCACTCTTCCCTTAACTATTCTGGTATCTTAGGTTCTCCGATGGTAATTGGGTCCTGCATCCCTCGGGACAATCCATGGCTGGGGTTTAAGTCACCACTCTCTCACATCACCATTGGTATAAGTATTGGCGCATGTCACGGTAAAGCCTAGCCCAATGCAAGTCATCTACTCAGTCGTATCATGTCAGATCCGGATACTTCCCTTATGGCACCAATCAACTCGGACTACAGACTCATCAACCCTATTGGTCATCCACAAATAGTAGACGGGAAGCTCTCACGTCCTCTAACGGGTTGGTTACAGTCTTGAGCGCCCGTGAGCCCAAATCTAGCTATTTGCAACCCTACCAATAAATGGCCTCAACGAGTATCCGTAATGTGATCTATGTCCTCTCACAGGTTGGTTACCGGTGTTGAGCGCCCATAAAACCACATTACTACCACGGGTCGTTTGGTCTCAATACCCTTCCGATTCAGGTCTGATACAACAAGGACATTCTAGCCAACACCTCTAGACAAGTCCTATATATGACATCCAATAATCCGGGAAAGCGTCGATGGGCATCTTCGGAGAACATCCCATACTATTCCCTCCGATGTCCAAGGACAGAAATGTCAATAGGACATTCTCCAATCCCAAATCGTAATTATCCAATCACATTCTCAATTTCACCATATCATACATAAATGATACTTCATCATATTGAAAGGCAAATCATAACATCACATGATCAATCATACATGTAATTGATAAGAATGAACAGTCATGATAATCAATAAGTATATAAACACGGTACTACTGTCTCAAGTACAAACAGTAGTCATATGATGTTCAAATACAACAAAGAAGCTAAGCCTACTAAGTTGCCAACATCAATGTAAGATTCACATAGTCTATGCATTTATGGTGATAACCGTCCTTACCTTGAGTCAAGATGAAGATAATCCAATGATCACAAGAGAATGATCCAAAGATAGTACATAGACCCTAGACAAACATAGATGAAAGATTAGAAAAGAAATCGGGAAAATTGGAGGTCGAACGGGTCAAATCGGGCAATTACACAATGCAGCCATCAATTGGTTGACTGACTTAGTCGACTGACTCAGTTGACCAAGTGAACAATGCAAGGTTGAATAGTGCATTTCGGTCCAAAACCTAACTTCCAGAGCTCGGATCACTCCGAAATTTGAAGGGATTGTTAGGAACAATAGAAGAACACTACCTAGAAAGTAATTAACATAAATCAATGGTCTAATTAGGAATTCCCAAATTGAAACCCTAGGTTCTATATGCAAGAATCATAGGCATCAATGAAATTATATGCAAATGCAAGGAACATTAAGGAATCAGCTAGGGGAAATGATATGCAATAGATTAGGATCAAATGCTAGCAAGAAATTAGACTTAGCATGCTACACAAATCATTTTAGGTTAAGAAAACAAGTTGCTATGAAGAGAATCATGGATATGTATAACTAAGAATCAAAATGAGAGCATAGCATAGGTAGAAATGGAAGGGGCTTATGCATTAGCAAGGAAAGAACACATGAAGTGGTGGTTGCAAGGTTGCACCAATTTCATGGTTTCAACAGCAAGTAAGAGAAGGGATTAGAGTAGAATAGAGAGTGAGAGAGAGAACACATACATTGGAGATGATTTTGGGGATGAGAGGCAATGATTGGCAATGATTGATGCAAGATTCCTTCACCACTACCAAGGGAATGTCTTGGGAAGCTCTCTCCACGTTCTCAGGAGTCTAAATGAGTGGAATAGGGTTCAAGTCACGAGGTTCACTTAAGTAGAGTGGAATATCCAAAAAGCATCAAATTCTCGAATTTGGGAATCCTTTGGTCGACTAGCTAGTCGACCAAGCTAGTATAGCAAGCTTGATACAGGGAATTGAAAGGCCAGAACAACTCAAATTCAAGTGGGTTTTCTCCTACAAGTCAATCAACAAGTCTGATCAGAGTAATACCTTCGAATCAAGTCCGGAAGTGCATCAAGTACTTCAACTAAGCTCCCCCCCCCCCTTCTAGGTGCAGCTTCTCACTAAACACTGACAGTGCATCCAAGTAAGGGGCACCATCATCTATGTCCATGGGCTCGGAATAAAACACCATGTCTTCTACAGATATGGCCCACAGATATCTTCTTCTTCCACTCCGGGTCTTCGGACCTACAAACATCAAGGATTCCGGGTTAGGGTCAGGGTTAGGATAGGGCTGGATTTCACAATGGCAATGTGGCCTAGAGTGTTACATATTTGACACACAAATCGGCCAGTAGTTCGATTAGGTGGCCTACTTCCTTGTGAGTGAGTCAGCCCTCTACCACGATTACGACCACTATTGAATGATTCAACAGCTTGCATGTCATTACAATGGGTGGTTGAGTGATAAGAGTGCTGAGCTCTAGGATGCTGTGAGGCAAATTTGTTTGCGATGAGAGCCATAGTTGAGGGCTCAGAGTGGTTGAAACTAAACCTGTTGTAACTCGTGGCTGATGAGAAGATTGAGAAGTTCATTTAGGAAAGAAGATCTATCTGAGTCATGACCGCAATAACAAAGGATTCAAAACTAGCACGGAGTCCTTCGAGAACACACAAAACAAGATCACTATCAGGAACAACGTGGGAAGTAGCAACAAGAGAGTTAGCGATTGATAAGCATGCATTTACCATTATTTATTTTATTAATTCCCCATACTTATTTAATTAAAGAGAGCTAATTGAGTATTTTTGTGTATTTTTCAGGAATAAGGTGATTTTGGTTATTAGAGATAATATGGAGTAAAGTTGGAAAATATTTTAGATATTGGTGGATTTTAAATCATGGCATTCAATCTTGCTGCCCAAGAAATCATGAAAAGTGAGATCTTAGCTAAATTGGAAACAGGTGGAGGTCTAAGGAACAAAATTGGTAATAAATCTGAAAATCGGGTAAACAGACCTACCTTCAGTATTTTGGGCATATCTCTCTCGTATGAGCTTTGATTACTGTTATTCAAGATGCTATGGAACGATATTGAAAATATCTACAACTTTATTGTTTTGAGTTTTTCCAAAATTCGAAAGAATAAAGGTCAAATTGACGGGTAAAGAGAGGGGATTCATTGTGTGTGAGAGACAGAAAAGAGAAACCAGCCACAGAGAAGAGGAGAAGACGGCGAATGCGGCACTCATCTCTCTCATTGCTGAAGAAGAAGACCACATCTCTCTCTCTCTCTCTCTCTCTCTCTCTCTCTCTCTCTCTCTCTCTCTCTCTCTCTCTCTCCTCCCTATGTTTCATTTTTATTTTTCTTCTGAACTTTGTGATAATGAGTAGCTAGTTCCTTTTCTTTGGGATGTAGATGAACCATGCTTATTTTATTAATTTGATTGTTCTATCTCTTCTAGTTGATTGTGTTTGAGTCTGGCCAAAGATGTTTTATTGCTCAGCAAACTAAGCATGCCAAGCTTTGGCGAAGGACGATAGTCTTGCGAAGATAGGGCATATCTAGGAAGACCATCCCTAATTTGCTTTGAAGTGTAGAGTTATATTGGTTAGGGAAAAGCATTGGGGATTCGAAATCCCAAAGATCTTCACATATTCATAGTTAAAGTTTTTGCATTAATTAGTAGATTTAGTTTGAATTTAGTTTTGGTAAATTCAATCTTAGTGACTTAGCCTTTTAGTTCCCCATAGTTCGACTCCGTACTTTCTGCGTGCTAGATTAGTATAGAATTTTATTTTTGATTGGTTAGCAACATGATCAGCGATGCTTTTCATCCTGCTGAAATAGTCTGCTAAAGAAAGAGAATCTTTTCTTAGTGTTTTTAACTGATGGCACAACTGCATGATTCGAGTGCATGACTAAGACTCAAGGGCATTCCAGACAGCGTAGAAGTTTGAAGTCCAACAACCTGTGACATAACAGGTTGTATCAATGTAGCATTGATCTAGCTTAGAAGAAGTTGATCACCAAGAACCCATTCTTCATAAGCTGGGTTCGAGTTTGAATAGTAGGATCAAAAGAAAGAGGAATCGTCTTTGCTGGACAGACAATTGATCCATCGAGATATTCGTACATCCTTGTGGCATGTAGGTAGAAACTGGGAATGCCAAAGAAGATGGTTTTGGCGATCAAGTTTGATTGAAACTAGATTGGTGATGTTGGATTGAGGATTTAAGGGAGAGTGAAGGAAGGGTTGTTGTAGAGAGCTATTGGTAACAACGGAGATTGAAGAAGAAGTTGACATCGTGAAGAAATGTAAGAGGCAATTAGTTCAGGTGGCTAACTAATACCATATAAAACTTATTCTTGGTTGAAGTAATTGCTTGCATTCATTTATGTAATAGTTGCATACTTATACAAAATTGGAGAGTTTTACACTCGATTGGGTTTGGTGGTTGCATTTGATTGGGTTTGGTGGTTACAAAGTTAGGTAGATAAAGTGGAACTCAGGAGAGGTTTCGATAAGGCAAAACTCTAGAAGGTTGGTAAGGTAGGACTTAAAGACCCAATCCATCACGTTTCTGTGAGTTGGTTAATAGAAAATCATGAAGGAATTCCAGAGAGTGAACAAGAACAAAGATGGATCAAGCGTCCTCCCAACAAAAAGGCTTCCCTTTTATTTCACTGGGGTGGTTCGGAAAGCTCCAGAAGCCAAAGAGCAATTACTGGTCCCCCTCATCATTGCCAACTGCTCAAGTCGGCCTAATGGTAACCGGATTCACCCCTTAAAGGACAATGATTGGTTAGCTCCAGGTGGGGAGCATACCAAAACCTCATGTCGAGTGGAGGAACTAGAGTTCTTCTAAGAGTGGTAAGAGCAGACAAGGGTTTCACACTTGATCAGCTCCTCCAATTTCTCTATATAAGTTCATACACAACACAACTTGCACATCAGCATCTTTGAGAACCAAGCTCTTAGGGTATATGCTCTGCAACTATTAGCTGAAGCAAGTAATGCCTAGAAAAAGTTGCAATCAGAAGCATCAAATGTTTCTACTTCAAAAGCATCAAAAATAGTTTTGACTGTTTCTGGAAGTGGAAACACTTTTTTAGGCATTCGATTAAACATGCTCCTAGAAGAAGTGAAAACATATCAGCAAGGTTTAGTAGAGTAGACAGAACAACAAATATCTTGAGTCAAACAGCTTTTTTCCATTCTTTTTTTTTCTTTTTCTTTTCCCTCCCCCGAAGCAAGAAACACCAAAAATTGTTTTTTGATTAGTTATCAAACAAGTCCTTATTGTCCAAATGAATATAAAGTACAGGTATTTTCATCTCTATTAGTGTCGACACACAATACAAAGCCACCACCGACACCGGCAAAGAGTCTCTAATTGGTGACTTAGTCTCTAACATGACAGTATTAGGGGAAAGAACAAAAGAGATGATACAATGGCAACCTAAGGATTTAACATCCTAGTTTCCTGAGAATTTCTTTTTCTTTCTTTTTTTTCTAGAAAGGGATTCCCTATCACACCCCCACCCAACAGTATCGGACCAGCCCGACAACCCGTGGGTGTGATCCAAAGCCACAAGATCCGTAGTTACACTATCAATAATAATAATATACACAATGCTATAATCAAGAGCAAAGGACAATTCAATAATTAATTGAGGAATAAATGGTTCCAAAATCTAAGAAAAATGTATTAGCAAAAGCAAGGAGTGAAATCCCCCACAATCCTAACCCAAAAATCTATATTGTAAGTCCGAAAACCCACAGTACAAGTAGAAGGCAACTGTGGGCCATCTAGATAGAGACCACCGGATTGGAGTATGAACCAATGGTAGTGGATGGAGATGATGCTGAGTTGGGAGTGTTGTCAAAGTTTGGAAGGAGATCTAACTCAGACGTTGACGGATGTGGTAGATGGATCAAGTATTCCTTAATGACATGTGTGGAAGGTCCTAAAATCAGGTAAGACCATTCTAAAGTGTAGAATAGGAAAGAGGGCAGAGCCATGGGTTTTTGGAGCCTTGTTCTGCTTTGGGAAAAAGTAGTTCCAAGGGCTGGTTGATTGGCTTGGTTGCCTCGGGCGACCACCTTGGTTCCAGGTGAAAAAGGGCAATTTTGGAAAAATGATTTTTGAGGCCCTATTTAAGGTGTTTTCATACTAAAACGTATCATTTTGATCCAAAGTCATCAGAGAATGTTAGAGCTTGTTAGAGAACTCTTCATGAAGGACAATGTGGAAGTCATCTGAAACAGTTTTTGAACAACAATTACTTTCTTGAAGGTTAGTATTCATCTTCTTCTTTCTAATTCTCTTCTATGATTGATTTCTCCTACAGTCTAGACCTAGTTGAAGGCTCATAGTTACTATATCAACCTAATTCTTCAATCATCTTTACTCTAGAGTGAATCTCCATTAACTTTGGCATATCCGTGAATCTTCCAGATTGATTTCAAAGAAGACCTAATATAGGAATCATTAGGTTTTCATTCCTTTTGGTTTGATTGATGTCTAAACTATGATAGATCATGTTCTAGTATTATTTCAACATTTTCTAGGTAAGTTATTTGTTGTGTTGGGAGAAGCCACATTGAAAATTTTGAGGTTTAGAGCTTGAAATCCCTAAGTTTGGGCTTGCTATCAGCCTGGGTCGACTGGGCTAGGCTACCCAACTAGGCTGCCCAATGACAGGGGCTTTTTGTGTAAAACTCTATTTTGTAGGGTTTTTTATGCTCTAGATATTAGAACTTCGTGGTTTTCAGCCCCATTATGTTCCTAAGCCTCTGGAGAACGTGGAAAGGACCTTATAACCTCCTCTTCGAAGCCAAGGAAGATCCCCAAGCATCCGTTAGAGTTTCTTCGTCAAATCTTCTCCTACAAGGTTAGTAATCGAACTATTTCTCTCTAGATCTACTCTCTCTTCTATTTCTTCTAATTGTTTTTATTGTGAGGAAGATATTACACTTCTATAATAGCCTATTCTCTGATCATCATAGTCTTAGAGTGAATCCCCATTCACTCAATGTTCTCCCTTGAAGCCATATGTTGATGTTCCATGTTTTTGATCTGGCATGAGACCATGGGTTACTCTCTCTTTGTTTTCTATCTACCTCTGTGATTGAGAGAAAGGTCTCACGCCAATTTTACAACCTTTCTTTCTATCCCCATAATTTTTGGGTGAATCCCTTTTCCCTCTTTTACTTTGAGAATCTGTTGTTGGTTGATTTTGAAGGAAAATTTTAGGGTAAGCTTCAAGAATGGGTATTCATTCGAAGACCTTATTTTCTTTTTCTTGTTAGACCCTTCCCAATGCCAATTCTTGATTTTGAAAAACTACTCTTTCTTTCCTAGAGTGAATCCCCATTCTCTCTAGTCTTTCAATGAGATACACGGACTCTCTTCAGTAAAACCCTAATTTTTATGGTTCGATTATAACTCTATTCCATTGACCTTATTTGATGCTTGAATCACATAGATATTCTTAGTATGTTTTTGGGGAACTCCCCTTCGAATTTCAGAGTAATCGAACTTCAAATGAAGAAGTTATGACTGAGTTAGGGTTTTTTTGTCCGTACTATTCACTGGGTCGACTACTTGGGTCGATTTGGCCAGGCTGCCCAGCCAATCAGCCAACAATGACAGTAGCTGAATTTTTGCTCCGTTTTGACTCCAATCTTTTGGATTTGCTTCTTATGGTCTATACATGTTTGTTTAAGCTTGTTTAGGTGAATTTGGATTTGTTCTCTGATCTCTCTCTTGAAGGTTATAGATTCGGAAGTCGAGATGAGTATGTTCTCTCACAATATACATTTTACATGCTTGTTATGATATGATTCGAATGCATGAGTTAGCTACTGTTGTTTTACTTTCTTAACGTTGTATTACTTTTGTAACTACAGTAGCATGTTCATATTGAGATTTACATATTAGAATTGATTATTAAGTAATGTGAATGTGATTTGGACTATGATGTGAATGTGATATGTATGGAATCATAATATGATGTGAATGGGGAATGCCCTTTTGGCGTTTCTATCTTTGGACACTTGTGGAGGCGGTATGGGACACTTTCCTATGGTGCCCTTTGGCGCTTTCCCTAACTACTAGTTGACATACCTAGGTTTGGTCTAGAAGTGTTTGGCTAGGTAAACCCCTGTCATATCTGACCCTATCGGAAGGGGAATTGAGACCGAGTGACCCGTGGCATCAATGGGGATTCATGGGCGCTCAAGACCGGTAACCAACTCGTGAGAGGACATTAATCACATTGTGGGGGCCATTTATTGGTAGGGTTGCAGTAGTAGACTTGGGCTCATGGGCGCTCAAGACCTCACATGAGAGATTTCTGTTTACTATTTGTGGATGACCAATAGGGTTAAGAGTCTACATAGCCAAGGAAGGGGACCAACTACTATACACATACTAGCATGTCCGAATCGAAATTTTTGCCGAAATCAGTTTTTTCAAAAAATTACTAAAATACCCTTCTTCACAAAAAACAAGCCTGTTGTACTAACTCATTGTAACTTTTGTCTTGTCTTAAGAGATTCATCATACCTCGACATGGTAGGCATGCAGACAGAGGTCGAGGACATGTTCCTCGCCCAGTGGTCATTCAAGAGGACCTATTTGACACACCAAAGGCCGAGTTCCTCTATGAATACTAGTTTTGGGACCTTCCTATCGAGTATGGCCAACTGATCATAATGAGGGAACTACACATGTTCCACATACGACAGAGGCTAGAGGCTATGGAGTGGGCGCACTTAATTACTACCGACTTACCCGTCTACCCAGAGCTTGTCAGTTATTTCTACAGTAACCTGACTTTCCACACAAAGATAGATGGCCACGGGGGTACGAGACTAATTATCCAAACATGGGTCCGGGATACTGAGATCCGATTATCCACTAGGGTTCGCACCCGCATTCTAGGAGTACCACATCTTCTAGATTCCTGCAAGTGGATCTCGGTAGGTATTGATATCATAGAGACTCTACTTCCCGTACGAGCTACATGAGATCTGTGCCACGCTTTGGAGCGACGATCGCTGTTATAGTCTGAGGAGCGGCACAAACATGATTCCTTCTACTCGAGTCATCACTCGCATTATTAGGTGAACCATCATACCAAAGGGTGGGAATCACAATAGGGTCATGGTGATAGAGGCGCTTGTCATCTATATCATCTACATTGGACATCACATCGACTTAGCCTACATCATTCAGCACGTTATGATTGATCGAGTCGAGTATCCTAGGGTCAGAACTTAGCATTTGGTCGACTTCTCACACTCATCTTCTGACACTTCGACGTCAGTCTTGAGGATACAGGGGAGCTTAGTCGAGACCTAGGAGATGTCATGGGGTCCAGATTGATCGGGATGATGCAACTTGATGATGCTGAGAGATCCGAGGGTGAGGAAGATGATGAGGATGATGATGAGATTCATGCTCTAGCTCAAGCTCAGGATGGTGATGATGATGGTGAGGATGGAGATGATCATCAGGGAGATGAGGAGACACATGAGGTTCAAGGAGATGAGGAGACACATGAGGTTCAAGGAGATGAGGAGACACAGGATGTTCAAGAAGATGAGGAGGATACTATTTCACCTCGATAGTTTGAGGATGGAGGTATTTCACTTCCGACTTTTGAGACTTCAGACTTGGCTTCTCAGATTTCTGTGATGACTTCCACATTGTCTAGATGGAGGCTTATATGTATACTATGGGAGAGCAATTGTCATGATTAAAGCAAGAGTCTCGAGCTATTTAAGATCGGCTTGACTCACAAAGACAATCTCCTAGATAGATAGTTCTAGGATTTTCCTTTTATGCTATCATAGATGTATTATTTACTTTTAAGTCTTGTAAAAATTTTCAAAAAATTAATGAACTCCACTTTGTTTCACTTTCTTATTGTGTATTATGCATTTCCCTTATTGCATCAAGATTTATGTTTGTTTCACCAGGTTATTGTGCAATATTCATATTTGGTGTATTATGTTTCATTAATACAAGTTTCTATTATGATGTTTTCTATTATTCACTTCTAGGAAGATTTGAGTCACTTTTGGATTTATGACTCAAGGATGCTCCATTACTGTGTTCTGTAGTTATGATTGTCCGAAAACTTTGGGTTCTGATGCACTTTGTCACATCCCCCCAGCCAGTATACCTTAACTATGATACCCGGAGGTGTAATCCACAATCCCATGGTCAAGTTTAGGCCGATCATATACCCACATTGCACAATATTACAATCAAGAGCAAAGAATAATCAATGTTTAATTATATTAAGAAACAAATAAAAGTAAGATCTCAAAATAAATCTCAAAATATATCAAAGTGCGGAATAAAATGATACCAATCAAGAAAGTAACTATAGAGTATAGCAAAAAACAACTCTATAGGTCAACGCAGAAGTTAGGTAAAAACTCTAAGTTATTACAACTGAAATAAAAAGTAAGACTAAATCTATTCTAATCTTCCATAGGCTCTTCATGTTCATCTTCTTCTTCACCTTGGGTTTATGCACTTGCATCTTCGGATCAACATCTAATTCATGATCCCAACGACGAACAAGACGGTGTTTACTACTATCAATAGGAGCCATCAAAGTGGTTCAGACCAATGTACGGCTTGTACCACTGGTCACTAGCTTCTCCCACTGAGTCTACAGCTGTATCACATAAGGAAGGGTCCTCCATACTGGTGCATGGTGTAAAATCCAGCCCTATCCTAACCATAACCCTAACCCGGATCCACTGTTGTTTATAGGTCCGAAGACCCGGAGCGGTAGTTAGAAGAGACTTGTGGACCCTTTTGATTGATAATTATGAGTCGGAGTCCGAGCCCATGAACATTGACAATGATACCCCTTACTTGAGTACATTGTTGGTGTTTAGTGAGAATCTGCGCATCGAAGAAGAGTGAATTAGTTGAAGTACCTAATAGACTCCCGTGCACAATCCAAAGGTATTTCCCAAAACTAGACTTCTTGATTGAATTGTAGAAGAAAACCTCATTCAATTTGACCATGTATAGCCCTCCAAATCCCTTCCTGAAGTTGTTGAACTAAATTTGATTTTCTGTTGAATTCGTTTTGGTCGATCCTCTTTGGTCGATGCCATCGACCAAAGACCATCGACCAAAATTTCCCAAACTCGAAGTTAATGAATCTTTGGAATATTCCCTATTCTATTTATACTAGCCTTGTGTTTTGAGCCCTTTTCCAATCATTATCACTCCTGAGAACGTGGGGAGAGTTTCCCAAAGCACCTCCTAGGCATTTATGAAGAAGATTCCACCCAAATCATTACTAATCATTGTTCCTTGTCTCCATCAACAACTACAAGGTATGATTCATCACTCCCACTCTCTATTCTATTCTTTTCTACTCCTTCTATTGTTGTTGAGACCTTGGAGATGGTACCACAACCTTGCAACCATCACTCCAAGTGTGCACTCTTACTTAACCTATGATTCTCTCCCTTGTTTATTGATGTTGTGCTCTCATTTCAAGCCTTGCATAAACATTCTTTGATTTTCTTCTTAACTTCATGCTTTCTTGTCTAAAAATTGAGATACATAGTGTGCTATGTATATGTTTATCACTAGCATATGATCCTAATCCTATAAGTTCCCTTAGCTAATGCATGCCTTTCCAATGCAAATGCAATTGATTTCAATCCATGCTATGATGCTTGTCTATTGAACTTAGTACCTCAATTTGGGGCTTTCTATTTAGACCATTAGATGATGTTAATTCCTTGATTTGTAGTGTCCTCATACTGTTCTTAAGCATCCCTCCAAGTTCCGGATCGATCCGAACCCCGGAAGACCAATTTGGGACCAAAATCCCCAAAACCCATTATGCAGCCCCGAAGACAATTTTGGTCAATCCTCTTTGGTCGATGCCATCGACCAAGACCATCGACCAAACTTGTTGCTAACAGCAAACTCAGCCAGTTTTGACCCGTTCGACATCCGATCTTCCCGATTTCTTCTCTAACCTCTTATTTATGTTTGTTTAGGGTCTTATCACTACTTTTGGATCATTCCTTGGTAATTCTTGATTCGTCACCAACTCAACCTAAGGTGAGGATGGTTATCTCCATAAACACATAGGCTATGAACTTATGTTTTGGTGCTTATACTTAGTGAACATAGTCTCTTAATTGCTCTCAAATATTATAGGACTGTTATACATGTTTTAGAACTGCAGTAATGTGATTCATACTCTCTTGTTATAATGATTTATCATTCTTGTACTTGTACATATGATGGATCACTTCGATGTTATAATTTAATTTTTATCATGATGATGTATCAAATGTATGATATATGATGGACTTGAGTATGTGATTTCTTAGGTATAACTTGGGATTGGGGAGTGTCCTATTGACGCTTCTGTCCTTAGGCATCGGAGGGAATAGTATGGGATGTTCTCCGAAGGTGCCTGTCACATCCACCCAGCCGGTCCCTATTGGATGACACCGGGATGGGATTGTCCAGTTGTATGGCTAGGATTGTCCATTGTGTTAGGGACCACATAATCCAAGGGCATTGGGACCGAATAACCCGTGGCAGTGCATGGTTTGATAATAATCATAAACTAACAATGAATGATCATGGAATTCCAACTATGGTGAGGACATAAACCATGCTACGGATACCAAAAGGGGCCGTTTATTGGTAGGGTTGCTAAATAGCTAGACTTGAGCTCCCGCCTCAAAGATCGGGTGAGGTCATATCCGTGAGAGGCAAGCTGCCAGACCTCCAAGCTTGGTGTCTACTATTTGTGGATGACCAATAGGGTTGATGAGTCTGGTGGGTAATATCCGTGACTCTAGTGTGAAGGATACTGGAAAGGATCCCAGGATGGGAGGAATGGACGTATCCGGATCTGACTTGATATGACTGAGTAGATGACTTGCATTGGGCTAGGCTTTACCTTGACATGAGCCAATACTTAGACCAAATGGTGATGTGAGAGAGCGGACCGAAACCCCAACCATGGATTTGTTCGAGAGGGATGCAGGACCCAATTCCCCCCGATATTAAGTGATTGAGACTTACCTAAAGAAGTATGGTGTTATAGCTTAGAGTATGTCTACCATAGAGACTAGCATTTATAGAGTTAGAATCATATTCGCATCATATGTTTCATATCAAATTGCATTATGTTATGATTTGTATTTACATGATTATGAATTATAGAATAACTGCCTTGCTGAGCTCTTTTGAACTCATTCCTTTTGTGCAAATGTTGTTAGATTTTCCTGCAGATATAAAAGACTCTGATGGCACATTCTACGAGACGGACTTTGATCCCTCATACTATCCTCCGGGTGGTAGCTACGGTGAAGATCAGAGTTATGGTGCTGAAGAGGATTACTCTACGTACCAGGGTTAGCCCTACTGTAGTGAGGGAGCGGCCGTGCTGGGCTTCACACTTTTGAAGAGACAATTATCAAGATAGAAGAAACCTTTTCTTAGTGCCGCATTTCCCTAGATTTTGTTCAACATTTGGGATATGTAATTAACTTTCTTGAGTTACTCTTTAAACATGGGATTGTAACTTAACTTGATTTTTACTACTTTTCCACTGCCTTTGAGAGAGTGACTTTCACTCATTTTCTCATTCTTATGATTACACTTATACATTTGGAATCACATATTTCCGCACTCTGATTATTTGATCTTATCTTATTCATGATATCTGTTATTTATTGCTTTTACCTTGATTATCATTGTTCATGATTGTGTTATAGCGAATGTGGGAGGCATGGTCTGTCACATCCCACCCTAAATCCACCAAGGGGATACCCTATCTGGATTACCCGGGGAGTGAATTACAGTCCTGTCGATCAAGTTTAGGAACGATCATAGTCACTTAGCACAATAATATAATCAAAAGCAAGATCAATTCCTTGTATCCAAATAATTTAATAATAAAAGTCGAGAAAGTACTTCAGAAGGATTCACAAATAACATCAGAGTGCGGAAAGGATTTCATTAGTATAAACAATCAAGTGTGAAAAGGAGGGAGGAAACCCATCCTATCATATTAGCGGAAGATGAAACGACTAAAAGTAAAGGTTACAACCGATTCACCAAATAACAAGTGAAACAACTAAGCTATAGTCCCGACAATTCAAAAAAAAAGTTAAAAAGGGAATGAGGCGACATCCCATCCCTAACACACAAATATAAAATTGAAACTGCTACAAACAAGTCCCGATCTCGGTCTACTCGTCTTTATCAACTGGTTCATCGCCACCAGTATGATACAAGTCTTCAACTCGGCCTCCAGAGGGTTGACTGCCACACAGATCAACAAGTGGTAGTACCCGTAGAAAAGTCTAACAAAATATTGTTGCAAAAAGGAGTGAGTTCAAAAGAACTCAGCAAGGTAGTAATTCCATAAAATATAAACCATATGATACAAGCCATAATATGATGCAATATGATATGGAACACATGATGCAAGTATGGTTCTAACTCTATGAATGCTGGTCTCTAAGGTAGACATGCTTTAAGTCATAGCACCATACTTCTTTGGGTCGTCTGTCACTCTCCCATTCCATATCTTGGGAATGCCAGGGGAATATCGGTAAAGTCATCTCAAAAACCATGGTAAGGGGATCGGTCACCGCTCTCTCACATCACCATTTGGTATAAGTACTGGCGCATGTCACAGTAAAGCCTAGCCCAGTGCAAGTCATCTACTCAGTCATATCATCTCAGATCCAGATACGTCCATTCCTCGCCCCCGGCGATCCTTTCCGGTATCCTTCACACTAGAGTCAGCGTAATCCCGGATTACGGACTCCTCAACCCTATTGGTCATCCACAAATAGTAAACGGGAAGCTCTCACGTCCTCTCACGGGTTGGTTACCGGTCTTGAGCGCCCGTGAGCCCAAGTCTATCCATTTGCAACCCTACCAATAAATGGCTCCCACAATGAGATTTATGACCTCTCACGGGTTGGTTACCGGTCTTGAGTGCCCACAAATCCCCACTGCTACCACGGGTCGTTCGGTCTCAATGCCCTTCCGATTCGGGTCTGATACGACAGGGACATCCTAGCCAAACAACTAGACAACCCTATGTATGTCATCCAATAACCCGGGAAAGAGTCGATAGGCACCTTCGGAGAACATCCCATACTATTCCCTCCGGTGCCCAAGGACAAAAGCGTCAATAGGACACTCCCCAATCCCAAGTTATACGTAGGCAATCACATATTCAAGTTCATCACTTCTCATGCATCCAATACATCTTCATAATACAAGTTAAATCATGATATTGAAATGAATCATCATAGACATAAGTAAACAAGAATAGTAATGTAATATGACAAGAGTATAAAGATTTCAATACTATTGTTCTAACACATATATAACAGTCTTATAAAGATTAAAAGTAATCAAGAGATTCTATTCATAAATAAGAACATGAATCATAAGTTGATGATCTATATGTTTATGGAGATAACCATCCTTACCTTAGGTTGAGTTGATGATGAATTGAGAATACCAAGAATTAGTCCAAAAGAATTGTTAAGACCCTAAACAAACATCAATAATAAGTTAGAGAAGAAGTCGGGAAGATCGGATGTCAAATGGATCAAAACGGAGCAAGGTTGCTGTCAGCAACAAGTTTGGTCTATGGTCTTGGTCGATGGTATCGACCAAAAGGATGGACCAAAATTTCCTTCGGGGCAGAATAGTGGATTTTGGGGATTTTGGTCCGAAATGGGTCTTCCGGGGTTCGGATCAATCAGAAACTTGGAGGGATGATTAATAACAATGTAAGAACACTACCTAGCAAGTATTATCACAATCCAATGGTCCAAATGAAAACCCCCAAATTGAGGTCCCATGTTCTAAAGACAAGAATCCTAGCATTCATGAGAAATTGATGGAATTGAAAGGGAAGCTAGAGAATTAGTTGGGGAATAGGTTAGGAACATGATTACAATCATTTGCAAGCCAGAGATTAGACTAATCATACTCCACATCTCAGTTTAGTATAAGAAATCAAGTTGTTAAGCAAGGAATCATGGTAATGTATATGTAAGGATCAAGATGCAAGTGAGGCATAGCAAGAATGAAGGAAAAACAAGTATAAATGGGAAGAGACGTTCATGGCAAGGTGTTTGCAAGGTTGCAGCACCTTGGCCATGGTCTCATCAGTAAAAGAAGAAGGGAAGTGAGTAGAATAGGGAGCAAGAGAGAGAATCATACCTTGGAAGATGATAGTTGGAGAAAAGAGACAATGATTATTGTAGAAGATCATCACCCAAGCCAAAGAAGAGCCTAAGAGGAGCCTTCCCACATTCTCAGGTGTTGAAATGAGTAAAATATCGTTCTAGGTTCGAGGTTTCACTTAAATAGATGAAGGAATATCCAAAAAGCATCTTTTTCACGATTCTGGGCAACTTTGGTCGATGGTTTTGGTTGATGGCATCGACCAAAAGGATCGACCAAAACAGGTAACTGGTTTCAGCAGAAAATCCAGAAATAGTTCAAAAACTTCGAACAGGGATTCGGAGGGCTATACAAGGTCAAATTGAGTGAGGTTTTCTCCTACAAGTCAATCAAGAAGTCTAGTTTCCAGAAATACCTTTGGATCAAGCATGTGAGGTCATTAGGACCACCAACTAAGCTCACCTTCTTTGATGCGCAAGCAGGATTTGCCAGACATAGTTCAGCAACTTCGGACAGGGATTTGGAGGGCTATATGGGGTCAAATTGAGTGGGGTTTTCTCCTACAAGTCCATCAAGAAGTCTAGTTTCAGGAAATATAATCGGATTGAGCACAGGAGTTCATTTGGTATTTCAACTAATTCACCCCTCTTCGGTGCACAGATTCAAAACTAACACTGACAATGCTCTCAAGTGAGGGGCATCATCGTCAATGTCCAAGGGCTTGGGCTCCGACACCAAATCAACAATCAAAAGGGTCCACAAGTATCTTTTCCCCCACTTTGGGTTTTCGGACCTACAAACATAACAGGTCCCGGGCCGGGTCAAGGTTAGGATAAGGCCAGATATTACAGGTCTACCCTAATGGAAAGGTCTGACATGGCTTCCTAAGGTTTTCAAAGATAATAATATTGAAATTAAAGTCCAACTTTTAAGGTCTAACATTGAACCAGTCTTTCTTTATCCCGAAATAAATAGGGTGTCCGGGCTAGGTTTGGGCTGGATGTTACATTCTCCCCCCCCCCTTAAAATAATTTCGTCCTCGAAATTGGGAGAGTACTAGGCTTCTAAAGAGATGGAGGACATTGCTTTTATCTTGACCTTTCTTCTCCCAAAATCTTCGGAAACAATTAACAATAAATCTTTTGTAATCAAACAATGAATAAATCTAACATGCTTTGAAATCAAATCGAAAATATGATCATGGCTTCAAGAAGTCTTCACAAGGATCATGGCAAAGATCAATATGAAGATCCTAAAACCATAAGAATGAAAGGAGATTGTAGAAGAGATGGTTGCAAGGATGCAGCATCTTCTTCTAAATCTCAATCACAACGGATAAAACATAGTAAGAGTAGATTAATACAGCACATGAGAGATTATTAACCTTTGATTGAGGAACAGGAGATGAAAGGTTTAAAGTCTTGAAACAATTAGAGGGAATAACAAATCATGAAGATCACACTTGATTTTTCTTCGAAATCATCATGTGGAGAGTTCACAAGGTTATAGGGTGTATGGAGATCCACTCTAGAACAGTAGGGATAGAAGGATCAGTCATGGGAATGACTTAGGGATAGAAGGCACAAGAAGAAATCGTAGGGAAAATAGATCAACTTCGGGGTAAACTTCTACCAAATGAAACTAGGCAACTCATACGACAAAGAATAAATCGAATAATGCATATGGTAGGTATGGATTTGGCACAGTAGCAAGGTTAGGATTAGGCGGGATTTCACATTCTCCCCCCCTTAAAAAAATTTCGTCCTCGAAATTGAAAGCATACATGGACTTCCAATAAGATGAGGAAACTTCTTCAGGGGTGTGATTGTTCCACCAAATCTTTACCAAGGGAAAGAAAAGTACAATGAGAAATAAGTCTAATAGGTAAAGAAGCATGGACTCTTGGCTGACTTCTTAAATAGTTAAGAGGAATTCAAACACTACTCACAAGTATTTCATACGGACTAGGCAGATTCATATAGCAAGAATAAATCAAAATAATGCATATGGCCTTTATGCAATGAATCAGTAAGGATTAAATCAAGCAACACATATGATATGTACGTAATGCATAAGTGAAGAATAAATCGGGACAATGCCTGTGGTATTCATACAAGGCACAAGTAACTATAAATCAAAACAATGCTTATAGGAACAATGTCCAAATTCAAAGATCACACTTTCAAAATCACAAACATACTTGCCTTCAACTATACAAGTCATCAAAAAAACCAAACAAAGTAATAAAAATCAAATTTTCTCAAAACTGGCCAAAGCAGCAATTTTCATTTTCTTGGTCGATGGCATCGACCAAAAGGATCGACCAAAAAAGAAAAATCTGCGCGAAAATCAGATTTAAAGGGCCCACTTCTCTTTTCATTTTCATTTCTCACATTACCAATTCGAGTTTAGCTCTGGGGAAAACGACTTCCTAGGGTTTCAAAGGGTTTTCCAAGCTTGATTCAAGGCTCAAACAACACTTGCAACCCTCTCTTGATCATCAACACAAGTAGGTTCTCTTTCTTTTTCTCTTTTCTTGAAAACTTCATTTACCATTGATGTGTTCTTCATTAAAACAGAATAATGCTTGTTGCTAATGGTTAGAATCATGCATGTAGGTGATTAGAAACATGCTTCCATAAATTTTCAAGTAAAACTAAGCTTCAAACACAAGATTGCATCCATTTTGGTTATCAAATCACTATTCATTTCACAAAAACCCAACTTTACAAAAACTTGTCTCATTTTCAAACCAAATTGAATTTTAGCATGAAATAAATTTCTACAATACTGATTCGCTATAGGAGAGGTGTTCCCACTCTCCATTCGGTCAAATTCCAAATTTTCAAAAATCACAAATGCAAGCTAAAAGAGGGGTTTTCTCTCTCCTACTTGCTGAATTTTCACCTTGAGGATATCAAAAAGATGAATTTTCACCAAACAAAGTATTCTAGCAAGTTTGTACAGGTCTTATGCATATGTTAGAATAATCAAATCAAAATTTTACCAAAAATGAAATTTCCTGAAAATTTACAAAAATGCCCTTCATCTAACAATCACACACTAGGACTAATTCAAATGAAATTCTTTCTTTGTTTCAATAGATTCACCATGCCTAAAGGAGGGCGACGGGTGGATAGAGATCGAGGACTTGTTCCCTGGTCAGAGGTTACGGACGAGGAGTATTTCACTACCCCTACGGCTGAGTTTCTATATGAGTACTATTTCCATGATATTCCAATCGAACATGGGCGGTTGGTTGATGTGGATGATTTAGAGGTGTTTCATATTCGAGAGAGATTGGAGGCTATGGATTGGCTTCACTTATGCACCATGGCACAACTAGTCTATCCAGATCTTGTCAGGTACTTCTATAGTAACCTAACTTACCGTATAGAGGATGATCCACGTGATGGTTCCAGGATTGTCTTGGACTCTATGGTTGGGGGCAAGGAAATCAGCTTCACTACTAGGACACTGGCTCGCATCTTAGATGTCCCGATTGTAAGAGATTCTCGTTGGTGGATTCCCGCCGGTAGATTCTAGTTGGCATAGACATCACAGAGGCTTCGCGACGCAAGCTAGGTCAGAGGATGAGGGTGATATTGTCAAGGATGATGACATAGAGGATGAGGATGCCGATGACAGTGATGATGGGGATGAGCATGGAGACAATGATGATCATGATGGGGTTCCAGTTCAGGATGAGGATGTTATTGATAATCGGGAGATGAGGATCATAGAGATGAGGATCGAGATCAGGATGAGATTTCGAGACACAAGGAGATTCCCACTCCACGATTCACTGAGGTCGGAGGTCCATCTCACACGACTTCTGAGGCTCCAGATGTGGCTTCTCATCAGTCATCGATTTACTCTATACTTGAGAGGATCGAGGCTCGACAAGAGAGGATGGAATTACACATGTGCACCCTCAGTGAGAGGTTTGCACGACTGGAGGAGGAGTTCAGATCTAGGAGGCATCAGACAGATCACCGGAGTCGATCACCTATATAGATAGTACTAGGAATTTTCTTTTATGCTATCTTGGATGTATTTCTTTTTCAGACTTGTAAAAATCTCCTATATGATTAATGAAATTCAATTTGTTTCACTTATGTTATTGTACATTATGCATTTCTTTTATTGCATTAGAAATTGTTAATGTTTAGTTATGACTTATAACTCATGACGACCACTCACGACCATTACTCCCAATGACAACTCCCGACTCAGACTCATACAACAACACATGACGACAACTCAACTCAAACTCATGATGACATACAACGACAACCCGACTCACAACTGAGACTCACTGACAAGGACGACTCATGAAGACAACTTCCAACTCAAGACCCAACTCACGACTCACAACACAAACACAATACTTAAAACTGACAACTTAACTCTAACCATGACTACAACCCAAGTACAAGTCATAAACTTTTAATTATTGTGTATTATTCAACCAGGATGTATAATGCTTCATTTATTCAAGTTTCTAATCCAAATTCTCTATTATTCGCTTCTTAGAAAATTTGAGTCACTTCTGGATCTATGACTCAAGGATGCTTTATTACTGTGTTCCATGATTATGATTGTCCGAAAACTTGGGCTCTGATACCATCTGTCACATCCCGCCCTAAATCCACCAAGGGGATACCCTATTTGGATTACCCGGGGAGTGAATTACAATCCCGCCGATCAAGTTTAGGAACGATCATAGTCACTTAGCACAATAATATAATCAAAAGCAAGATCAATTCCTTATATCCAAATAATTTAATAATAAAAGTCGAGAAAGTACTTCAGAAGGATTCACAAATAACATCAGAGTGCGGAAAGGATTTAATTAGTATAAACAATCAAGTGTGAAAAGGAGGGAGGAAACCCATCCTATCATATTAGCGGAAGATGAAACTAAAAGTAAAGGTTACAACCGATTCACCAAATAACAAGTGAAACAACTAAGCTATAGTCCCGACAATTCAAAAAAAAGTTAAAAAAGGAATGAGGCGACATCCCATCCCTAACACACAAATATAAAACTGAACTGCTACAAACAAGTCCCGATCTCGGTCTACTCTTCTTTATCAACTGGTTCATCGCCACCAGTATGATACAAGTCTTCAACTCGGCCTCCAGAGGGTTGACTGCCACAGTCAACAGTGGTAGTACCTGTAGAAAAGTCTAACAAAATTTGTTGCAAAAAGGAGTGAGTTCAAAAGAATTCAGCAAGGTAGTCATTCCATAAAATATAAACCATCTGATACAAGCCATAATATGATGCAATATGATATGGAACACATGATGCAAGTATGGTTCTAACTCTATGAATGTTGGTCTCTAAGGTAGACATGCTTTTAAGTCATAGCACCATACTTCTTTGGGTCATCTGTCACTCTCCCATTCCATATCTTGGGAATGCCAGGGGAATATCGGTAAAGTCATCTCAAAAACCATGGTAAGGGGATCGGTCACCGCTCTCTCACATCACCATTTGGTATAAGTACTGGCGCATGTCACAGTAAAGCCTAGCCTAGTGCAAGTCATCTACTCAGTCATATCATCTCAAATCCAGATACGTCCATTCCTCGCCCCCGGCGATCCTTTCCGGTATCCTTCACACTAGAGTCAGCGTAATCCCGGATTACGGACTCCTCAACCCTATTGGTCATCCACAAATAGTAAACGGGAAGCTCTCACGTCCTCTCACGGGTTGGTTACCGGTCTTGAGCGCCCGTGAGCCCAAGTCTATCCATTTGCAACCCTACCAATAAATGGCTCCCACAATGAGATTTATGACCTCTCACGGGTTGGTTACCGGTCTTGAGTGCCCACAAATCCCCACTGCTACCACGGGTCGTTCGGTCTCAATGCCCTTCCGATTCGGGTCTGATATGACAGGGACATCCTAGCCAAACAACTAGACAGCCCTATGTATGTCATCCAATAACCCGAGAAAGAGTCGATAGGCACCTTCGGAGAACATCCCATACTATTCCCTCCGGTGCCCAAGGACATAAGCGTCAATAGGACACTCCCCAATCCCAAGTTATACGTAGGCAATCACATATTCAAGTTCATCACTTCTCATGCATCCAATACATATTCATAATACAAGTTAAATCATGATATTGAAATGAATCATCATAGACATAAGTAAACAAGAATAGTAATGTAATATGACAAGAGTATAAAGATTTCAATACTACTGTTCTAACACATATATAACAGTCTTATAAAGATTAAAAGTAATCAAGAGATTCTATTCATAAATAAGAACATGAATCATAAGTTGATGATCTATATGCTTATGGAGATAACCATCCTTACCTTAGGTTGAGTTGATGATGAATTGAGAATAACAAGAATTAGTCCAAAAGAATTGTTAAGACCCTAAACAAACATCAATAATAAGTTAGAGAAGAAGTCGGGAAGATCGGATGTCAAATGGATCAAAACGGAGCAAGGTTGCTGTCAGCAACAAGTTTGGTCGATGGTCTTGGTCCATGGTATCGACCAAAAGGATCGACCAAAATTTCCTTCGGGGCAGAATAGTGGATTTTGGGGATTTTGGTCCGAAATGGGTCTTCCGGGGTTCGGATCAATCCGAAACTTGGAGGGATGATTAATAACAATGTAAGAACACTACCTAGCAAGTATTATCACAATCCAATGGTCCAAATGAAAACCCCCAAATTGAGGTCCCATGTTCTAAAGACAAGAATCCTAGCATTCATGAGAAATTGATGGAATTGAAAGGGAAGCTAGAGAATTAGTTGGGGAATAGGTTAGGAACATGATTACAATCATTTGCAAGCTAGAGATTAGACTAATCATACTCCACATCTCAGTTTAGTATAAGAAATCAAGTTGTTAAGCAAGGAATCATGGTAATGTATATGTAAGGATCAAGATGCAAGTGAGGCATAGCAAGAATGAAGGAAAAACAAGTATAAATGGGAAGAGACGTTCATGGCAAGGTGTTTGCAAGGTTGCAGCACCTTGGCCATGGTCTCATCAGTAAAAGAAGAAGGGAAGTGAGTAGAATAGGGAGCAAGAGAGAGAATCATACCTTGGAAGATGATAGTTGGAGAAAAGAGACAATGATTATTGTAGAAGATCATCACCCAAGCCAAAGAAGAGCCTAAGAGGAGCCTTCCCACGTTCTCAGGTGTTGAAATGAGTAAAATATCGTTCTAGGTTCGAGGTTTCACTTAAATAGATGAAGGAATATCCAAAAAGCATCTTTTTCACGATTCTGGGCAACTTTGGTGGATGGTTTTGGTTGATGGCATCGACCAAAAGGATCGACCAAAATAGGTAACAGGTTTCAGCAGAAAATCCAGAAATAGTTCAAAAACTTCGAACAGAGATTCGGAGGGCTATACAAGGTCAAATTGAGTGAGGTTTTCTCCTACAAGTCAATCAAGAAGTCTAGTTTCCAGAAATACCTTTGGATCAAGCATGTGAGGTCATTAGGTCCACCAAATACGCTCACCTTATTCGATGCGCAAGCAGGATTTGCCAGACATAGTTCAGCAACTTCGGACAGGGATTTGGAGGGCTATATGGGGTCAAATTGAGTGGGGTTTTCTCCTACAAGTCCATCAAGAAGTCTAGTTTCAGGAAATATAATCGGATTGAGCACAGGAGTTCATTTGGTATTTCAACTAATTCACCCCTCTTAGGTGCACAGATTCAAAACTAACACTGACAATGCTCTCAAGTGAGGGGCATCATCGTCAATGTCCAAGGGCTTGGGCTCCGACACCAAATCAACAATCAAAAGGGTCCACAAGTATCTTTTCCCCCACTTTGGGTTTTAGGACCTACAAACATAACAGGTCCCGAGCCGAGTCAAGGTTAGGATAAGGCCGGATATTACAGGTCTACCCTAAAGGAAAGGTCTGACATGGCTTCCTAAGGTTTTCAAAGATAATAAATTGAAATTAAAGTCCAACTTTTAAGGTCTAACATTGAACCAGTCTTTCTTTATCCCAAAATAAATAGGGTGTCCGGGCTAGGTTTGGGTTGGATGTTACATGGTCCCTCGATGCTTGATCCTTGGACTGTGGATCACATTCCCGAGTATGCCAGATAGGGTACCGGCTGGGTGGATGTGACACATGGGATCTCTTCCGAACCTACAAAATCATCTATAAACATATTTGCCGAAGGGTGAGCTCAACAGAGTTCAACAAGTAGTTCAATCATAATAAACAACTACAAACAATTCAAAACAAGCATGATGCAAATGTTATGAAACAATGATCCAAGTATGCTTCTAACTCTATATATGTTGGTCTCTAGTGGTAGACATGAATTAAGATAGAACACCATACTTGTCACATCCACCCAACCGGTACCCTATCTGGTATACCCGAGTGTGTGATCCACATCCCCGAAGATCAGTATCAAGGAAACCAACCTCTCACATTCACAATAATATAATCATGAACAAGACATAATCAATGTTATATTACATTAACAAAGAGATCGAAATAAGATTTAGAGACAACCAACATAATCAGAGTGTGGAAAGAATGATACCAATATACCAATATAGAGTGTAGAGAAAAATCACTCCACATAACACATCGTAATAGTAGATCGAAAGTCAAAAGAAAGATTACAACCGATTCCAAAAATGAAAGGAATAGAAAAGAAGTAATCAAAAACTAAATTAAGTTCTCTTCTATCTTATAAATACAACTTCTAAAAGTAAAAGTCTCAGAATCCAGATAACGCGTAACAAGCACGTGAGTATGACTAATCCTGACGCGATACATCTTCAACCATGAATTTCTCACTTTCATAGTCACCGTAGCCACCACTTTGAGAGTAGTATGCATCATCTATTTGTGCTTCATAGTATTGGCCTTCATAGTCGTCAGTACCTACTGTCACATCCACCCAGCCAATACCCTATCTGGCATACCCGGGAATGTGATCCACAGTCCAAGGATCAAGCATCGAGGGACCATGCCTCCCACATATGCGATAACACAATCATGAACAATGATAATCAAGGTAAAACCAATAAATAACAGATATCATGAATAAGATAAGATCAAATAATCAGATTGCGGAAATAAATGATACCAAGTGTATAAGTGTAATCATAAGAATAAGAAAATGATTGAAAGTCACTCTCTCAAAGGCAGCGAAAAAGTAGTAAAATCAAGTTAAGTTACAATCCCATGTTTAAAGAGTAACTCAAGAAAGTTAATTACCTATCCCAAATGTTTAACAAAAATCCAGGGCAATGGGGCACTAAGCAAGGGTTTCTTCTATCTTAATAATTGTCTCCTCATAAGTGTGGACGAAGAAAGCCCAGCACGGACGCTCCCTCACTATAGTAGGGCTAACCCAGGTACGTAGAGTAATCCTCTTCGGCACCATAACTCTGATCTTCACCATAGCTACCACCCGGAGGGTAGTATGAGGGATCAAAGTCCGTAACATAGAGTGTGCACAAAAGGAATGAGTTCAAAGAACTCAGCAAGGCAGTTATTCCATAATTCATAATCATATAAATACAAATCATGGCATAATGCAATGTGATATGAAACATATGATGCAAGTATAATTCTAACTCTATGAATGCTAGTCTCTATGGTAGACATGCTTTAAGCCATAACACCATACTTCTTTAGGTAAGTCTCAATCACTCAATACTAGGGGAAATTGGGTCCTGCATCCCTCTCGGACAAATCCATGGTTGGGATTTTGGTCACCGCTCTCTTACATCACCATTTGGTCTAAGTATTGGCACATGTCAAGTTAAAGCCTAGCCCAATGCAAGTCATCTACTCAATCGTATCAAGTCAAATCCGGATACGTCCATTCCTCCCATCTCAAGATCCTTTCCGATATCCTTCACACTAGAGTCATGAATATTACCCACCGGACTCATCAACCCTATTGGTCATCCACAAATAGTAGACGGGAAGCTCTCACGTCCTCTCACGGATATGACCCACCGATCTTCGAGCGCCCGTGAGCCCAAGTCTAGCTATTTGCAACCCTACCAATAAATGGCCCCTTTCGGGTATCCGTAGCATGGTTTATGTCCTCCCCCAGGTTGGTTACCGGTCTTGAGCGCCCATCAAACCATACACTACCACGGGTCGTTCGGTCTCAATGCCCTTCCGATTCGGGTCTGACACAACAAGGACAATCCTAACCACACAAGTAGACAATCCTATGTATGTCATCCAATAACCCGGGAAAGTGTCGATAGGCACCTTCGGAGAACATCCCATACTATTCCCTCCGATGCCCAAGGATAGAAGCGTCAATAGGACACTCCCCAATCCTAAGTTATACCTAGGCAATCACATACTCAAGTCCATCATATCTCATACATTTGATACATCATCATGATAAAAGTTAAATCATAACATCGAAATGATCCATCATGAATACAAGTAACAAGAATAATAAATCATTATGACAAGACTATAAGAAATCACAATACTACTGTTCTAAAACATCTATAGCAGTCCTATAATATTCAAAAGCAATTAAGAGACTATGCTCACTAAGTATAATCACCAAAACATAAGTTCATAGCCTATGTGTTTATGGAGATAACCATCCTTACCTTAGGTTGAGTTGATGACGAATCAAGAGTTACCAAGGAATGATCCAAAAGTAGTGTTAAGACCCTAAACAAACATAAATAAGAGATTAGAGAAGAAATCGGGAAGATCGAATGTCGAACGGGTCAAAATTGGTTGAAGTTGCTGTCAGCAACAAGTTTGGTCGCTGCTCTTGGTCGATGGCATCGACCAAAGATGATCGACCAAAATTGTCTTTGGGGCTGCATAATGGGTTTTGGGGATTTTGGTCCGAAATTGGTCTTCCGGGGTTCGGATCGATCCGGAACTTGGAAGGATGTCACATCCTCCCAGCCGGTACCCTAACTGGCATACCCGAGAGTGTGATCCACAGCCCCAAAGATCAAGTATTGAGGAAATCATCCTCCCACATATACAATAACATAATCATAAAAAGGAAATAATCAAAGTTTAATATTATAAATAAGGTTCAAAACAAGAAGTAAATAAACAATATAATCAGAGTGCGGAAAATGATACCAGATATCCAAAGATATCAAAAGAAGTAGAGAGAGGCGGAAACTCACTCCACAAAATACAATGAATGCAGTATGTAAGTCTAAAAGAAATAACAACTAAATCAAAAGAACTAAGAAAGATAACTAAACATAAGAGTTTTCTATCCTATAGATGACATCTTCAAAATAGTGGACTTCATCAATCCATTTGAGACATTCCACCTCCACGTTGTCTTTAATCGTAGTACGCAACTTGATCAACTGAGGGATCATCAGAGTAATCTTGATTGTTGCCAACACCTTGCGTGTAGTACACTACATCGACTTGCGCTTCATCGTACTGTTCACCATAGTAATTAGTACCTGTAGAATAGTCTAACAAAACAATGTACAAAAGGAATGAGTTTTGAAGAAACTCAATAAGGTAGTTAATCCATAACAACATAAATAACATGAAAGCAAACCATAAAAAAATGCAATGCAATATGAAACAAATAATGTATGTATGCATCTAAACTCTATGTATGTTGGTCTCTATTGGCAGACATGCTTTAAGTCATAGCACCGTACTTCTTTGGGTAGGTCACGCATACGGCTCCTGTTGGTAGTGGGTCCGGCATCCCTCAGGACAAACCATGGCAGGGGGTTAAGTCAACACTCTCTCTCACAACCATTTGGCATAAGTACCGGCGCATGTCAGGGTAAAGCCTAGCCCAATGCAAGTCATCTACTCAGTTACATCAACTCAGGTCCAGATACTTCCATTCCTCGCCTCAGGCGATCCTTTCCGGTATTCTTTCCACTAGAATCCTAATAGTCCCGGACTACGGACTCATCAACCCTACTGGTTATCCACATATGGTAAATGGAAAGCTCTCATGTCCCCTCACGGATCATTTCACCGGTCTTGAGCGCCCATGAGCCCAAGTGTAGCCATATGCAACCCTCCAATAAATGGCCCCCACAATGTGATTCCCGTCCTCTCACGGGTTGGTTACCGGTCTTGATCGCCATGAATCCCCATTGCTGCCACGGGTCGTTCGGTCTCAATACCCTTCCGATTTGGGTCTGATATAACGGGGACATCCTAGCCAAACACTGCTAGACAGCCCTAGGTATGACAATCAATAATTCGAGAAAGCGTCGATGGAAAACCCCGGAAACATCCCATACTATTTTCGATAATGTCCAAGGACATAAGTGTCAAAAGGACACCTCTCAATCCCAAATCATACCTAATCAGATACAATCCCAGATCAGTCATGACATACACAGTCAACAGTTCATCATATATAAAAGAGAATATAAAGTCATGATCTAATCATGAACAACATTATAATAACCAATTCATATAAGTATGAATAATGAAAAAGATTACCTAAACAAGTGCTACTGTTCTCACAGTAGTAAATCAGAAGTAAAAATATACAAACAGTAATTAAACTCATAGTTTCATAAAGATAGAAACTAGAGAGTATGTGATCTATGTAGTTAAGGAAATAATTGTCCTTACCTTCTAACTCGTAAAGGAACTTAGAGAATTAAGTAAGACCTTGACTAAACCTAAGAAGAAAGTCTTAAACAAGTTTATACAATATGTTAGGAAAGTGATGCCCAAAATCGCCAACCCAAATACCCGGAGACCCGCAAACGAAGCGAGAGTGGCCCGACCGCCGGGGTCGGGAGTCCACCCCCGAAGGCAAGCAGTGATGAACAATCACAAACGGCCGCAGAAGCGCAAGCTAAGGAATGAAGAACCGGGAAAGGTGATCAGAAGCGGATCGCCGATAGTTTGGTCACGCAGATCCGAACTCGAGTCTCGGATAGTATTCTTTGATCCCCCACCGTATGGTAGTGAGGTATATAGAGGACCCGAACCCCGTTGGATGCACGAGCCCCGGGTAGTCGTGGACAACCGGATCCGTTGAGCAATAGACTCACTAGTTTGGACTAGAGAGGACCGAGATACCTAGGTTATGTGATGGTTATCCTTCGGTAAGATTATCCGCGCCGTCAATCCGAGTCCGCCATCATTAGGGTAACCCCTAATCCATAAGTAGGATTAGGGCCGCTGCGCCAAGTAAGCTTTTCTCGAGCCATCTTCTGATCCGGCGCCGGGAGCGAGTCGGTTCTTCCGTCTCGACCGGGTCGAGGGTCGGTATGAACCCGGGCCCGATTATATCCTCCGATCGAAAGATACATAGAAGAAAAGATCACAAATCAATCAAAGCAGACCAAGAATGGGGTTGCTGTACCCATTGGTCGATCGATTGGTCCTATCGCCCCGGGCGGACCCAATGAGTCGACCAACTCAACAGACGACAAGAGCCTTCAAGAATCATAATTTTTAGAATATGAATCCGAATTTGGTGGTTCAAAAGGGTACAAAATAAGGGGGAAACTTCAATGGAAGCATCCAAGTCTATAGAGGACATCAAACCATTAATCAATTCAAGTTTCCAGGTTACAACTTAGGAACCAAAAGGTTAACTCATAAATCGTGAAGGGAATATAGTATGGATCAAGGATAATGAACTAGAGGATGATAGGTTATGATTCTAGTAAAGAAAACACATTGATTGGCTGTTAACAGGGTCAATAACATATATCCAAGAAATTAGGGTTTCACCCTTTTTGGCTCCCATGAAAAAGGTTGAGATCACAGGAGGGAGGGAATTAATGATTTGCCAATAACAACAAGAAAACTAAAGAATATTAAATTTAGATAAACCTAAACATTACCCATGAGGTTTCCCTCACATGGGAGGTTACCAAAGGTTCTCCGGATGATCACACAAGGTTAGGGTTTTGAAGGATTAGGGTTTCCAGGATTCATCTGGCTAGGGTTAAGATCATGATGATGATCATAGATCTCAAAGAACATGATGAGATCATGGGATAGATGGTTGCAAGGGTGCAGCATCTTCTTCCTGATCTCAACCACAAACAGAATAAAGAAAAGAAAATCAAAGATAGAGAGGAAAGAGATCATAAACATACCTTTGATGCAGGAGGATGAAGAGCAATTGAGTTCTTGCAAGATATCAACCAAGGATGCAAGGGAATTGATTAGAATAGGGTTCTAACTCATTTCAGAGGCTTAGGAGGCAGATGAGGCAAAGTATTCCCGAGACTAAACTTAAATAGAGTAGCCACGACTTAAATTTCAAAAACAGAATCAATTGGTCGATTGATTGGTCGACTGGTCCAGTCGACCAATCAAGACAGCAACTTCAACACAGGGAATTGAAGGCTCAGATCAAGTCCAAACATCAAGGGGTTTTGCACACACCTAAAGTGACATACCTAGTAGGTAGAAATGCCTTCGAACCAATACAGAGAGCACTCATATTTAAATAGTCTAAAATCGGTCTCAACTTGTCACCATAAGCACAAGGCAATACAAGACAACTAGATGGTCAAACCTTTTGGACTACCTGGAGTTCCTATTTTCCAATTCAACCTCAGTCTCAAAATGTAAAACCCATTACTATTCTCTCAAGAGGGTGGTCATTACATCAGATGGGATTTCTAAAACACTTAAACTCTCATTTTGTATCCAAGCAAGGAATTAAAACATTTATCTTACCAAAGCCAGAAAAAATTGGGCACTTTTTATCTTTGTGACAATGCTCTACCAACTATCAACAAGTCTTACTCGAGTTGACACCCCCCCCCCCCCACACACACACACACTTAAATTATGCAATGACCTCAATGCATGCAAGATATATAAAAAAAATTATAGAAGCAAATAGAGGAAAGAGTTTACCCGATGTTTGAAATCATGATAGAGCACGCAACAGTAAAACCTAACAACAAACAAAGAAAAGAGAAGAAAAGAGAACAAGAAATAACATCTAAACAAATGGGTTGCCTCCCATAAAGCGCTAAGTTTAGAGTCTTCAGCCAGGCTCAGTGAGATGCAGCCAATGGAGGTGGAGGCTCAAATCTAAATGTGAATGGTGACTTCTCCAAATAAGTGGAAGAGTCCAACAATGTGTTGACTTCCTCAATATTTAGGTTAGATTCCTCAAATAGGCAAGTAATGTTGTAGGGGATCATCAATAAGCATGTTTGGAATATAATCAACCACTACCTCATCAATAAAGTTCATTGCAAAGCAATCTTCACCCCTATTTGGGCTTAATGATGCATTGAAGATGTTGACTCTAAGTTTCTTATTGCCAAGTGATATGTCCATGACACCCGATCTACAATTGATGCAAGCATTCGCAGTAGTTAAAAAGGGTCGTCCAAGAATGAATGGTGGTAACTTATTTGTATTGTCCATATCTAGGATAAAAAAATCAACAGGAAAATATAGATCCTCAAACTTTACCAAAACGTTTTCAAGGAGCCCACGGGGTTGTTTAATTGAGTGGTCTGCCAATTGTAGAATCACATCAGTGGATTTCAAATCTCCTAGACCAAACCTATCATAAACTGAACCGGGTAAAATATTCACACTGGCTCCCAAATCAAGCAATGATTTACTTATAGATAAATCTCCAATGACACATGAAAGTAAAGGTGTACCTAGATCTTTAAGTTTAGGGGGTAGTTGGCTGGAAATTACTGAGCTGACTTGTTCAATTAGGTGCACAGTTTTAAGTGTTTGAGTCTTCAACTTACGCTTTTGGGTGCACAAATCTCTTAGGGCCTGGTTGGTTGTGTGAATCTAGCCATTTGAAATGAAATGAGATTTCAAATCTATGGATTTCAAATCTATGGACCATGAATGAAAAAATTAACCGTTGGTTACTTGAATCGGTGAAATGAAATGGGATTCATCCGAAAACTGTTTGGTTACTTGTATCTGGTGAAATGAAATCTGTGGATTCATCCTGAAAACCGTTTGGTTATCCTAAATCTGTGGATTTGAAATCTATAGATTCACCTTGAAAAACTGTTTGGTTATCTGAGTCCATGAATTTCAAAATGGATAATTTTCATTTGGATGAGGTTTGGTCTAAGTCATTTTTTGTCCACTTTAAGTTATCTTTTGCATTCCCCTGTGGTTTCAAGAAATTATTAAATAAGGACAAAGCTTAACAGAAACCATTAGTCTAATAATTTTTGTGACAAAATTTATTAGACTAAATTTTAGACAAGGAAGATAAGGACAAGGAAAAAACTAAAGGAAAAGCTATTACCATCGCAGCTAGCACCATTAGTCACCCAGAAAAGGTAAGACCCTTCTTGGAGGCTGGCACAAGACCCAAGGGATTACAGCTTTGACAGATTTCATCACTGTAAATTCTAATGGGGCTAATGAACAAAGATTATTGTGGACACAAAATGAACTCTTCCGCCATATCCCAAAAGTCATCGATATCAAACATTATGATATTAAGTTTACATGTATGATACTGACTCACCAACTGGAGATACTACATGATACCCAACATGTAAATAAACAGCAAAACATGCACTTCATATACACACAGGATAAGAAGAACAAAAGGGGACAACCCTCACATTGGGACCACTCGCACTTCCCCATGCACTGCATCCAACAACCGCCCTTCCACACCAACCCTTCTCTCCAATTCCTCAGCAATGCTACGGATCCCATTTCGCACACCTCCCATGCAAACCTCAACCTCTCGTTGTTGATGCCTTGGCAGCTACCGACTTCCTTCACCCCCCGTTACCATTCAGAATTTGATTCTTGGAGAAGATACAATCAGCTGCATAAAGTAAGTATAGTGGGATGAAGTTGTTGCTGTCCCTCGGATTCTTTTTAAACCACAAAGCACCAAAATTAAGCAAAGACATGGGAATTGATGTATACAAGAGTTAGGAATTGGAAATGCAAGTGCTCTCCATGGGCATTTGTTTTTTCACTTTTCATAAAGTGAATGGGTTTTTGGCTGGACTCCTTTCGATCAACTACTCCATAAACAACAAAATCAAATAAGTTAAGAGAGTTACCTTCTCAAAATAAAATTTTGACTATAAGGTCGAGACTTCCCCAAGAAAAATCTATAAAAAAAGAAGTCACAATCTTGAAGTTCGGAAAGATACAACTGACCGAGAATGGAAGTCATGTTCAACTCCATCATTTGTTGCCTATAACAAAGAACAAGTACCTCAAATAATGCACAGCTGAAGCAGCAACCAAGTCCGTGTGCTTAAAGAGAAGAGAACAGAGCAAACCTTAACTAATGCGAAGAAAGCAGATCGGTAGCTACGGGTCTTGTAGATTATAAGGATTACCGTTGTAAAATAAAGCAAGCTACTCAAGTAAATTATACACCCAAAACATGACATGTAGGAAACACATCTACTACAATATATGTTAGCAAATTATACACATTGTCCAAAAAAGGGTTCATGCAACGAGAGAAGTTAAGCACTTCTTATGGAAGCCAAAAGAAAAATATCGGACAAAAGAAAACAAATACATCATAAAGCACCAAGTTACAACTTAAACAAAATAGTTTATCCAAACAAGTTTCTGGGTACATTTGATCCAGTTGCAACAGGAACCAGCTCATCCAACATTATCAACTTCTCTTCATCATCATAGTCCAAGAAAACTTGGGCTTCAGCTTTGTGGTTGATGAAGTAAGTCTTGGCTGCCATTCTTCGACGAACATCGAGGCTAGGAATTGCTTTGAGTGCTTCGTAAGCCTTTTGACATAGTTGGGAGATAATCCGATTCCACAAACATGCAAAGGCATTAGCCAACTGCTTGAAGGGACTTACTATCTTATCAACTGGAGTCTTGGCCTTCTTCTTCTTACTTGAAGATCCCTCAGCAGCCTCTGATGTTGGTCTACCTCGAGGTGTCAACCTTCGACCACTCGGGGTTGGTTGAGTATTTCCCTCTCCATCGGTCTCCAGTGTCATGTCAGCCAAGTCCTCATCAATGCCTATAGTAGTTGGGTGACCCGCATCTTGACCTGTGGCAATTTCATTGCCAAACCACGTAAGCACCTCATAGTGGATGGGTAGAACTTGCGTGTCCTTCCAAAACCTTTCTTCAGTTTTCTACAAGAAATGTAATACAAACATGTTGATATGTAAATGTATTTCAAAAAACAAGTGTTTCCAATGAAACATATTGACTAAAAATCATAAGGTTCATACCTGAAAGGAAGCCCACATGTGCTCAGGTCCATCGAACCTTGATTCTTCGCCATTCCACCCAAGGCCGCTGCATTTGATGAGGTCCATTAGGGCCTTGATTCTTGCCCTCCACACTCTATAATGGTTCTTAATTTGATCAGCCACATATGAGGTTTGGAGTGTTACATTAATCGTGTCTGCAATTTCTGCAAACTGAGCTGGCCTAAGACCATTATCTCCTCCTTTCCCAAACCTATGGTGGGTGACCAAAGTCTGCAAAAACAAGTGCGAGTGTGCCTTGGACCACTTGGCTGTATCCCTTCTTCTTGGTTGAGTTGATTGGGATTGTGATTGTGATTCTGCCATCTAACAAACAAAAAAAGAAGCATCATTATGGTAGATTAATAGATCAGTTGTAACAAAACAAATCTGAAATTTACAAGTGCATATTTAAGTTATATGTAGCTATTTATTCAATATGAACAGTATTAAACAGCAAAGTACTGTTTTACTCTAATTAAAAAGAAAGGAACACAATTCACCACACAGTTACCACATATGAGACTGATTAAGAAACTATAATGGATGCATAAGACTACTAATTATAGTCATGTGCTAGTCACATGCAGACTTAAATTGAAGGGACTTACAATGCATGTTGTTCAATGGAGGAACTATGCTAATTAATACAACTTAAACCAGATCCGAAAGGTCCTTAATCAATCTGGCTCTTACCAGTGCCAACTTTCCTGTTTGATTATTTAAATTGAAGTCATCCATCTAATAAAAAAAGGTGAATAATTTTTTAAGATGTGGTCAAATTACAATGGTTGCTCTCTTTTAATGGCAGCAGTTTTGAATGGGTAATAACTTCAAACAGCAGGCTGATTCTAAACCAAAACAACTTAAACTATACTAGTTAAATATGTTAAGCTGATTAGCATCAGGTTCTATCTTGGTTCATCTTAAGCTTGGTTAGCAACAAACAACCAAGCTGCCATAGGAATCACTAGCAGGGTATGTGCAATCAAGCTCGTGATCAGCAAGGCAATATGTTGCTCTGTTTTGGGGAGGATGTAATTCATAAGGGAAAAAAACACAATGTAGAGGACATGCAATCAATAGTAAAGAAATAGTTAGGGCAAATAACAACTTTCTTTCTTCGTGAAGTTACAGCCAAAACAATCTTCCAAAATGTGCCAACAAAGATAGAGGGGAGGGGATACAAAAGGATGACATAAAATAAAAATAAAAATAAAAATAAAAATAAAAGAGCAAACTGAATGCTTATCAAAATAGTCTAAGATACACCATCAGTAGTAATTCAAAATAGGACACATCATTTAAGAAAGTTCATTCAAATCAACTCCTCCATCCCAATCATCCCACATTGTTTGAGCAAACTGATGACGAAAATGTTCTAGATCAAAGGCAATGTCATCGTGAACTTCATGACTGGTAATGGGAGGGTCTTCATCAGATTCTTCATCGGTGTTTGGATCCTCACTTGAATTTGATTCTTCATCCTCCTCATCAGATAATTCTTCATCCTCTTCTTCAAAAGTGTTTTGACTAAGTATAAAATTATGTAGAAGAACGCAAGCTAAAACAATCTTCACTTGTACTTTGAAAGGATATTCTGCTTGAACCCTCAAAATCTTGAAACGCCTCTTCAACAAACCAAAGGTTCGTTCAATGACATTCCGCACAGAAGAATGTCTCAGGTTAAACAGTTCTTTCAAATTTTTGGGTGATTCACGACAGTTCCTCCATTCTTTCAAATGGTACCGAGTACATCGATATGGTCTTAAGAAGCCCTTTCGATTAGGGAAGCCAGCATCAACAAGAAAGAACTTCCCTTCAGGTACCGTTAGTTGACTTGGTCCTTGTCTATTTACGCAGTCGTCCAAAACTCTTGAGTCTGAGGCTGAACCTTCCCAACCAGCTAGGATATAGGTGAACTTGTGATTGTGATCGCATGCAGCCAAGATATTTTGAGTAATATTTCCCTTCCTATCCCGATACCTTTTGTGCTCGCCCACCGCTATCATGGCAGGGACAAGGGATCCATCTATGGCACCAATGCAATCCTTGAAGAAAGGAAAATATTTAGCTCTATATTCCCTCGTGCATGGAGGCTTCAATAGTTCCGGATGCAATTTTATTATTGCATTCAAAACAAAATTGAAGTGTCGACTCACGACCTCTCCGGAATGACTAAGCGATGAGCAAGGTCACGATTCGAATGGTTGAGGCCAACTACTCTCAAAAACATCACCAATTGTTCCTCCAAACTGAGAAACCTACTATCGAACATGACACCCTTATCCCTCACCAATTGACGCAAGTTGAAAAATGCCTTTCTACCAAGCCTAGTTTGCTCTTGGCAAGTACGATCAGACACCCCAATGATTCTCTCTGTCTCCTGTTGGCCACGAAGAGTTTCACCCCGATATGGAGCTCTACTTAGGAACAGTCTCTGAATCTTTTCCATTGCTAGGGCCACACCCATAATGACAAATATCACGGCTTTCCTCCGCCTCTGTCTCCTCAGTTCTTCACTCTGCCTCCTAAGGTGCTCATCATCCATTTTAATAGAGGTCTACAATCAATTTCAATAAATTAAAATTATATAGTATTCATATCACAATACCTTTCAAAGTAGTAATCATATAGTGACAACAAGAGATCAAAGAAAAATGTTTCATTACAATCATAGTAGATTACATAGTCTAAATGCCATGGTTTCAATACAATATTAGGCATAACTACAATCCTTGATCCAAATACATACTATGGTATATGCTTTTATCACGGCGTTTTTAAGAAACGTCGTCGTATGTCGCATAAAGTGCCATCGTATGTCATTTTATCACGGCGTTTTTTCAGAAACACCGTCGTATGTCACTTGGTCACAACACTTTGTCACGACGTTTCTCAAAAGTGCCGTGGTATGTCACTTTTCAGCGGCATTTCTTTTAAAATGCCGTCATATGTCGGTCTGTCAGGGGCATTTTGGAGCATGCAACATTAGCCCCTATATCCCCAGCTCTATAATCGTTGAACTTATCAGGAGCTAACCTGTTCTACTCATCTTCTTCTTTTTCTTTTCTTTTTATTGTATAAATTATCTTTCATCATCTCAGCATTTCAGGCATCAAAGGTCTTCAAGGCAGAGAGTCTATGGCGAGGATAAGCTCTGAAATCCTTGCAGCCTCTTCATAGGTTCCATCAATGGCGTTGGACAAGCCCAAAGTCTTCAATGGGAGTAGGTCTGACTTCTGTCCTGATATCAATTAGTTTCATAGACACCTGCTTACCTTGATGAACCCTACAATTGCATGTAACTATGTTGAATGTACCCATTGATAGACCTGTGCTAAATTGATGTGTTAATAGATGTGATGCGTCCAAAATCTGCTCAGCCCTTGGATCTCCACGTGATGTCCTGCAAAACGAAAGCGTCAGATGTGGCCCGACCGCTGGGGTCGGGAGTCCACCTCCGAAGGCTAAGTCGGTTGATGAACTTAATCACAAAAGGCCGCTAGAAGCACGAGCTAATGAATGAAGAAACGGGAAAGGTGATCTAGATAGCGGAGACGCCGATAGTTTAGGTCTATCGGTATGTATCGAACCTCGAGTCTCGGATAGTATTCTCCTTGATCAATTGATCCGTCCCTCACCTTGTATAGTAGTGAGGTTTATATAGAGTGTACCTTCGAATCTCCTTCGTTGGATGCACTCGAGCCTTCTTCGGGTAGTCGTTAGATCTTTATCAATAAGATCCGTTGAGCGATAGACTTCTACTAGTTTGGGCTAGTAGAGGACTCCTGAAATAACCGTTAGGTTATCCGATAGTTATCCCTTTGATGATGATTATCCGCAGCCCGGTTTGAGTCTGCTGTCATCGGGTGATTACCCTAATCCATAAGTAAGATTAGGGCACGCTTGCGCCGAATAATCTTTCTTCTTAGAAGCCATCTCCGGATCCGGTTCGCCGGGAGCGATTCGGTTTCTCCGTCTCGACCGGGGTCGAGGGTCGGACCAGGTATGAACCCGGTCTGATCATAAACTCTCCATATCAAGATGAAAGGATTGTCTCCAACTCATGAAACAAGTTGATCGAAATAAAGTGATTAAGTTCCTTAAGTACCTCATGTAACTTTATGACACCTTGAGATATTTAGAATTGAGGTAGCCAGTCTTGCTGGAGATGAGTTTCTTAGGCGTGCAGCATGCTATATAACTACACCATGATTTCATTTGGTATACTCTGTTTTACTCAATAGAGAGGATTTTGAAAAGATTGGATTGAGCAACTTCATTACAGTTGAAGTTAGAGATATTCAAGGCAGTGGGTTCCCTAAAAACTTATGTGGACTTGCGGATGCTGTCTTCCTTGACCTCCCCCAATTACCATTTCATTCAATTAAGCTGGGTTTTGATATACAGTTTGTTGTTTATTGTTTATATCAGCACCCAGAAGTGGAGAGGATAGCGTGAGTGGAGCTGATGGAGTTGTTTAATTAATCAGAATTTTTCTTAATAATTGATGAAGTTAGACAGTTGTTTTGGTGGTGAAACCAAAACCATTTGCACAAATAGACGAGGGGGTGGTTGGTTTGTCCATAGACAAAAATATCCAACCCAAATTACTGTGAAATTAGTTAGCAAGTCTATAACTATCCCACCATACGGTCCAAATTAAATCACAAGAAAGATATATGTAACATGAAATGGTTGACACTGGATCAGCAATTAAAATTGTTAAATAAGTGAGGAACATGCAGTAGTATTTATGAGTTGCGACACCATATAGAATTAAACTATATAAACATAATATAAGGAGTTTTTCGCACAGTTGTACAGTAGATATACATGATTATCATTTAGTTGTTTACACTAGATTGATACTTGTATGAGGGATGGTAAAGAACTTCAGTTAAAGTCACTGTTGAAATCATCTCAAACTTGAAATGTGTAATGTTCGAATTCCCATACGTGATTGTTAGTCTGAAAAGGAATGAAAACCCCAAATATATAGCTAAAGACAAATTCGAGAACAACTCTCATATTGTTGTGGTTTTATTCAAGGCAAATGAAAAGGAGGCAACAATTACCTAAATCAGCAAGTTGAATCAGTTGAGAACATTATTTTAAAACCCAGAAAACCCCACTTCAACAAATCTCGAAGACAGCAAGTAGGAGCCCTAGAACATGTGCAAGATATAGGAGAGCTGACTACCACATGGCCTCACCGCACTTAACTGTACAAAAAACTCACCTGGAGTGTTGAAGAATGCTGTTGAAAGATTTCGTTCACTCTACTGTTTGTTCCTTTGGGAAGCGAGAGGAGAAGAGGACTCCGTTCCTTCTGGGATGAGAGAAGACCTTCGTTTGTTCGAAGCGAGAAGAGAAGAGGACGCCTCGAGTTCGAGTGAGAGAGGACGCCGTTCGAGTTCGAGCGAGAGGAGACCTTGTTCTGGGAAGCGAGAAGAGAAGAAGAGAAGAAACGCCGTTCGAGTCGAGACACCGTCACAACGAAATCTGAAATGCGCTCATTCAAGGGGTATTTATAGATGATGCTCATCCCACTCATTTCACCCTAATCGTTGAACTCGACTGATTCACAATTTTAGCCTAAATTTTGAAATGGGTAGATTTCTGAATGGGCTCATGTTTTCCAACCAAACAGGGTTTTAATGCCCATTCATGAGACCAGAGATTTGAAATCTCTGGACTCACACAACCAAACATGCCCTTAGAAACTTAGCATAAGCTGGGACTTGCTTGATAGCATCTAATAGTGGGAGATTGATACGAAATTGTTGGAATAAATCAATCATCTCTTGCATCTAGCATTCTTTCTAGAATCTGGAATTGAGGACTCAAGAGCTTCAGGGAAGGGGGCTTTGGGAGTGTAAGATTTAGGAGTAGGACCCTCTACAATCGGAATGTGCAACCCCTTACGAGGAAATTGATGGGGAATACTCACAGATGGTGTTTCTTGACTAGGCTTATGTGCATCATCGTCAGTCTCATGGGTCAAATCAACCTCCTCTCGACTCTCAAGATCAATGGGCAATGGCTTGGGAATAGGCGAAGGTGCATAATATTCCTTCCCACTATGTGTCACAATAGAGACTGCTTGGACTTGTTCTTTCCTAGACCCAATTTGATGATTAGGGTTACCTATTGGTTGACTAGGTAATTGACCAACCTCCCTCCTACTGATGGCATTAGTTTGTTGACCAAGTTGGGTTTCCAATTTGTTACTGGACTGAGAATGGGAATGCAACAATTGAGTGTTTTGCTCTAATCCACTAAGTGCTTTTAGTACCTTATCCTCAAATGATGAATTATGTGAGGGTTGTGGAGATGATGGTTGCTCATTCATATAGGCATTTTGGTGCATATTAAATGGAGGTGGCCTATAAGGTATTTGATTAGAGGGATTGGGCATTGAGTTTCGCCATGAAAAATTGGGGTGGTTTCACCATCCTGGGTTGTAGGTATTGGAATATGGATCATTGCCCAATTTAGAGACTCCTTGGGCCAAATGTGCATGCTCCTTAACAAACTCAGGGTATTGTGTAGCCAAACAACAATCAGTGACATGATGGGATAGGCTAGAACATAAAGCACATGCTTCAATCTGATTAGGTGGAGAGAAACTTGTAGGAAGTGGAGATGGGGTTTGTTGTCCTAATGACAAGAGATGGTCCAATTTCTTTGATAGCAAGTCAACCTTAGTGCTCATCTCAATGGTAGGATTGATCTCATAGAGACCGCTCCTCTTTGGTTGCCCAATAGAGGGAATCTCAATCCTAGCTGCTGAAGCATGGTGTTCGGAGTTTTCACTAAGGGTCTCAAAAAGTTCCCATGCCTCATTCTTATTCTTGTGCATGAAAGTCTCACCACAAGAAGAATCAACCATTTGCCTATGTCGGTCTCTAAGGCCATTATAAAAGCATTGAACCAATTGCCATTTAGGAATAGCATGGTGGGGGCACTTTCTAAGTAATTCTTTTAGTCTTTCCCAGGCCTCATGAAATTGTTCTCCTTCTTGTTGGGAGAAACTCGTTATCGCTCTCCTAATGCTATTAGTACGGCCAATGGAGAAGAAATTTTTAAGGAACTCGTATTGCATTTCTGCCCAAGTAGAAATTTTAACATTGTCCAAAAAATGAAGCCAATGCTTAGCTTTATCCTTAAGGGAGAATGGGAAAAGAAGTAACCTTAAAGCATCAACTAAGAGGTTTTGAATTTTAACCGTGGAGGACACCTCTAAAAACTCATCTAAGTGCTTATAAGGCTCTTCATTGGCAAGTCCATAAAAAGATGTTAGCGTTTGAATCACACTAGATTTGATCTCATATTGAGTCGCCTCTATGTCAAGCAACTTAATACAAGAAACCGGAGTATATATCGTAGAAATGAAATGCTCACTCAAGGGCCTAATTGGAGGCTCATAGTTTGCCATGGTTCTTTGCCTGCTAAGGTTGGCCAAAGTCTCTTCTAACTTTAAGTCAAGTGGAGTCAACTCAGGGTTTAGGGACCGACGACCATGCATACACACAGAAGAAGGAAAAAAGGAAAAAAAGAAGCTAAATAAGTAAAATTCAAAGAAAATAACTATAGAAAAAGGGAGGGTTTAGGACGTACCTGAAGTGCAATCCACGTGATCTTTCGAACAAAAGTTACACATGTGGGATCTGAGGGATGGGGATTTTTAAAAATTAACCTAAACAACCCAATCTAATGCAAATATTACAATTGAAAAGTCCTAAATACAATTATATCTAAGAAATAAAAGATAACAACCTAATCTAATTATCGAATCGCTACTCTTGCAGTTAACTACAAAACAAAAGAAAAAGAGATTAGTTAAATAAGCAAAGAAAATTTAAAAATTAAAAACACTAAAATTACTCTAAAAATTATTCCTAATTGACAAAAATCAATCCTAGCAACCGTGCTTTGGTTCCCCGGCAACGGCGCCAAAATTTGATCGTGTCGTTAACCAATCAAAAATAAAATCCTATACTAATATAGCAAGCAGAAAGTACGGGGTCGAACTATGGGGAACTAAAAGGCTAAGTCACTAAGATTGAATTCAACAAAATTAAATTTTAACTAAATCTACTAATTAATGCAAAAACGTTAACTATGAATACGTGAAGATCTTTGGGATTTCGAATCCCCAATGTTTTTCCCTAACCGATATAACTCTACACTTCAAAGCAAATTAGGGATGGTCTTCCTAGATATGCCTTATCTTCGCAAGACTATCGTCCTTCGCGGAAGCTTGGCACGCTTAGTTCGCTGAGCTATAGAACATATTTTGCCAAACTCAAACACAATCAACTAGAAGAGATAGAACAATCAAATTAATGAAATAAGCATGGTTCATCTACATCCCAAAGAAAAGGAACTAGCTACTCATTATCATAAAGTTCATAAGAAAAATAAAGATGAAACATAGGGAGAGAGAGAGAGAGAGAGATATGTGGTCATATTCTTCAGCAATGAGAGAGATGAGAGCCGCATTCGCCGTCTTCTTTTCTTCTCTGTGGCTGGCTTCTCTTTTATGTCTCCCACACACAATGAATCTCTTCTCTTTACCCGTCTATTTGACCTTTATTCTTTTGAATTTTGGAAAAACTCAAAACTGGAAAGTTGTAGATATTTTCAATATCGTTCCATATCATCTTGAATTACCAAAATCCAAGCTCATACGAGAGAGATATGCCCAAAATACTGAAGGTAGGTCTATTTACCCAATTTTCAGATTTATTACCAATTTTGTTCCTTAGACCTCCACTTGTTTCCAATTTGACTAAGATCTCACTTTTCATGATTTCTTGGGCAGCAAGATTGAATGCCATGATTTAAAATCCACCAATATCTAATATATTTGCCAATTTTACTCCATATTATCTCTAATATCCAAAATAACCTTATTCCTGAAAAATACACAAAATACTCAATTAGCTCTCTTCAATTAAATAAGCATGGGGAATTAAATCAAATAAATAATGGTGTAACTACATGCTTATCAATAGCACACTATATATCTCAGTTTTAGACAAGAAAGCATGAAGTTAAGAAGAAAATCAAGGAATGCATATGCAAGGCTTGAAATGAGAGCATAGCATCAATGGACAAGGGAGAGAATCATAGGTTAAGCAAGAGTGGACACTTGGAGTGATGGTTGCAAGGTTGCAGCACCATCTCCAAGGTCTCAACAGCAAAAGAGGGATAGAAAAGAATAGAATAGAGAGTGGGAGTGATGAATCATACCTTGTAATTGTTGATGGAGACAAGGAACAATGATTAGCAATGATTTGGGTGGAATCTTCTTCACAAATGCCTAGGAGGTGCTTTGGGAAGCTCTCCCCACGTTCTTAGGAGTGATAATGATTGGAATAGGGCTCAAAACACGAGGCTAGTATAAATAGAATAGGGAATATTCCAAAGAATCATTATTAACTTCGAGTTTGGGAAACTTTGGTCGATGGCATCGACCAAAGAGGATCGACCAAAACAGAATTCAACAGAAAATCAGAATTAGTTCAGCAACTTAGGGAAGGGATTTGGAGGGCTATACAGGGTCAAATTGAATGGGTTTTTCTTCTACAATTCAATCAAGAAGTCTAGTTTAGGGATATACCTTTGGATTATGCATGGGAGTCCATTAGGTACTTCAACTAATTCACTCTTCTTCGATGTGCAGATTCTCACTAAACACCGACAATGTACTCAAGTAAGGGGTGTCATCGTCAATGTCCATGGGTTCGGACTCCGACTCATAATTATCAATCAAAAGGGTCCACAAGTCTCTTCTACCACCGCTTCAGGTCTTCGGACCTATAAACAACAGTGGATCCAGGTTAGGGTCAGGGTTAGGATAGGGCTGGATTTTACACCTGCAGGATAGTCTAACAAAGATATTTGCAAAAAGAAGTGACTTCAAAAGAACTCAGAAAGGCAAGCTATATCCATAGTAACATAGTAAAACATGATTTCAAAACATACATGATGCAAGATGATATGAAACAGACAATGCATGTATGAATCTAACTCTATGTATGCTAGTCTCTATTGGTAGACATGCTTTAAGTCATAGCACCATACTCCTCTGGGTAGGTCTCAAATCATTCTCCCTCAACCATCTTGGTATCTTGGGTTCTCCGATGGTAATTGGGTCCTGCATCCCTCTCAGACATTCCATGGTTGGGGTTTAGGTCACCACTCTCTCACATCACCATTGGTCTGAGTATTGGCGCATGTCAAGGTTAAACCTAGCCTAATGCAAGTTTTTTACTTAGGTATATCAAGTCAGAGTCAGATACTTCCATTCCTCACCTCTCGTGATCCTTTCAAGTATCCTTCTCACTAGAGTCAGCGTATCGTATCCTATGGCTACAACCAACTCAAACTACAAACTCATCAACCCTATTGGTCATCCACAAATAGTAAACGGGAAGCTCTCATGTCCTCTCACGAGTTGGATACCGGTCTTGAACGCCCATGAGCCCAAGTCTACTACTGCAAACCTACCAATGAATGGCCCCCACAACGTGATCCATGTCTTCTCACGGGTTGGTTGGTCTTAAGTGCCACAAACCCACACTTCTGCCCTGGGTTACTCGGTCTCAATACCCTTTCGAATCAAGTCTGATATAACAAGGACATCCTAGCCAAACACTGCTAGACAAGCCCTAGGTATGACAACCAATAATCTAGGAAAGAGTCAAATGGCACCACAGGAAATGTCCCATACCACTTCCACTAATGTCCAAGGACAGAAATGTCAAAAGGACATTCCTCAATCCCAAATCATACCTAAGTAATCACATTCCCAATTCAGTCATTACATACACAACTGATATTGCAACATATAGGAGAATAAACTTATGTTTCGGACGATTACACTTTTCACCAAGGCACCAAGGTCCGAACTTATATACGTAGAATTTCGATGTCCGAAGTAAAAGAAGCTTTAAGGAGGATGAAACTTGGCAAGACACAAGGTCCTGATGAAATCCCAATTGAAGTATGGAAGAACTTAGGAACCTATGGACTAGTTTGGTTGACTAAGTTGTTTAATAAGATTATGAGCACAGGGAAAATGCCAAATGATTGGAGGAGAAGTGTTGTGGTTCCAATACAAAAATAAAGGAGATATTCAAAGTTGTAGTAACATAGGGCATAAAGATGAGCCAACGATGAAATATGGGAGAGAAAAGAAACCCGAGACACAACACGACGAGAACCAAGGGATCCGAAGACTACAACGGAGCTAACAATAGGAGACATGGAAAGGATAGAGAATGAGGAAAGACTCATAGGAATGACCAGAAAAAGCATGAAGAGTCCCAGAGCGAAGCAAGACAAAAAAGAAGTGCAAGTAAAGATAGATATAGAAGGAAGAGATGGTCGGGACTAGTGAGAAGGGGGGACAAAGAATGAACCGAAACAGTGGCACATCAAGGGTCAACAAGCCCAATCACACCGGTAATGGATGAAAACCAAAGACACAAGATGAGGTCCCCGGGAGCCGGAGAAGGGAGATGAACCCAAGTGGGGATAATACCAAAAGAACATGGAGATTAGCGGAATCAAAAGGCTAAACAGTAGATCGAAGACAGAATAGGAACTAGTCAACAGCCATGATGAGGTGGTGATACGACGATAAAGAGATCCGAGTGATGAGGTACCAGGTCAACAAAGAAAAGAGGTGATTTGAAGATGAGGTCCCAAAGAAAAAAAGGGTGGATGAAGGGAGAGGTCCCGGGCAGTGATCGCGATCCATTAAAGCAAAGGAAAAAAGGACCGGCGACCAGCAGAGACGGGCAGGGGCGAAAAAGAATCAAAGAAAACCAGCAGAAAAGGATGCAAGAGGAGAGGGCAAAACAGGAGGAAAGATAAGAAACGACAAAGAGGGCAGGAGTCCCCAAAGATAAGCAAGAAAGCGGAGGGGCAACAGAACCCAAAAGCTCCGACGAGAAGGATAAATCCATATGAAGGAACTAGAAGAGCTAGGGGTAGACCTAAGATAACCTTAGGAGAAGTGGTGAGAAAGGATATGTATAGCTTAGGCCTTGTATCTAGCATGGCCTCGAACAGAACTGATTGGAGGGCAAGAATCCATGTAGCCGACCCCATTTAGTTGGGACAAGGCTTATTGTTGTTGTTGTTGTTGTTGTTATAGGAGAATAAACATATAAACATGATCCATTGAATAAGAAAATTTCATGAATAAGACTTACTGTACTTAAAGCACTTACAACAATAATATCATAATAAGAAAATGGAAGAACATTAGTAAATCCATGAAATTCCCAAAATTAGAAACTAAGATTCATGCAATCTAGGTTATTATGGAAATAACTGTCCTTACCTTAATTAACTTAGAAGAAAAATCATTAGGAAGAAGCATAAATACATCATTAGGAAGAAGAAATCCATTAAATACAACAAACATAAATACATCATTAGGAAGAAGCCCTATAAGATTAGAGGTCAAACGGATCAAATCGGATGAAGAAATCCATTACTGTCAGCATTGACAGCTAGGTTGGCAGCTTGGTCCAATCGACTAATCAATCGACCAAGTGAACATTACGCAACAGAAATCAGAATTTTGATCCGAAACTCATCTTCCGGGATTCAAAACACTCCAAAAATTCAAGGAAAACACTAGAACAATAATCCAAGATCAACTAGCATAACTTAGACAACAATTGTGATCAAAATCATAACTTAGACAACAATTTTGATCCAATGTTTCACTCTAGATGAATATCAACAATAGATTAGAGATAAGAACTAACATGAGAATGGATCTATCATGCTAGAGAAATCAAAATAATAAGATTATTCATGCTTTCATGAAGATATCAATGATCTCTTCTAAAAATCAAATATGGAGATCATAGTATCATTGGAATGAATGGAGATTCATTCACAACTGTAGAGATTGTAGAAGAGGTGTTTGCAAGGATGCAATACCATCTTCATAATCACAGCCATGAGATTACATCAACACAAGAGTAAATCAATTAGAAGATTAAGAGATTACTAACCTTAATGATGAACAAGAGATGAAGAACTTTGAGAATTTGCAAGAGTCCTTCAACAACACCAAGGAGAGGCTTTGAGAGAGATTCTTCACGTTCTCTAGAGGTTTTAGAAACAAAAGAGGCTAAGAAACACGAGGTCCTATTAAATAGAGCATCAAAACCTTGATCAAAAGATCTTACATAGATCCTGTCAGTGGTTGGTCGATTGGCCCAATCGACCAATCAATCGACCAAGGCTATCAGCAAGCCCAAAACAGGGACTTCAACCTCTTCAAATTCAAATGGGCTTCTCCCAACTCAACAAATGACTCACCTAGCATAGAGGAATGCCTTCAAACCATGTCCAACTAGGCTTTAGGTCCATCAACCAAGCTCTTCTTCATCAAGGTGTAGTTTCTTCTCCAACTCAAACAAAGTTTCCAAGTATGGGAGACCATCATCAATTTCCATGGGTTCCGGGTCAAACACCAAGTCTTCCACTAAGATGGCCCGTAGTTGTCTTCTTCCTTCACTTGGGGTCTTTGGACCTACAAACAACAGGGTTTCTGGGTTAAGGTTAGGGTTGGATTTCACGATAGTCCTTTGGGTAGTCTAAGTCACTCTTCCCTCAACCATCTTAGTATCTTGGGTTCTCCACGGTAATTGGGTCAAGGCATCCCTCTCGAACATTCCATGGCTGGGGTTTAGGTCACCACTCTCTCACTCCACCACTCCACCATTGGTATGAGTATTGGAGTGTGTCAAGGTTATACCTAGCCCAATGCATAGTCCTCTACTGAGTCACATCAACTCGGAGTCGGATACCTCCCTTCCATGCACTAAACAGTCCGTTTTGCTATGATAGCCTCCCTTCCGTGCCTAGGCAGTCTGTTCCAGTACCTCCTTCCCTAAAGTCATTGTATCCTATGGCTCCAACCAACTCGGACTATGGACTCTTAACCCTGTTGGTCATCCACACATAATAAACAAGAAGCTCTCATGTCCTCTCACGGGTTGGTTACCGGTCTTGAGCACGCATGTGCCAAGGCTTATTATGTGCAACCCCACCAATGAATGGCCCCCACAATGTGATTGCATCCACTCATGAATTGGTTACCAATCTTGAGTGCCCACAATCCCCATTGTTGCCACGGGTCACTTGGCTTCAATACCATTTCCGATGGGAATAGATATGACGGGGTTTCCCTAGCCAAACTCATCTAGACAAGTCCTGTGAAATCTAGCCCTATCCTAACCCTGACCCGACTCAAATCCCTTGTTGTTTGTAGGTCCGAAGACCCAGAGTAGTGGAAGAAGGGACTTGTGGGCCCTCATAGTTGAAGATTCGGTATATGACTCAAAGCTTATGGATATTGACAGTGATGCCCCTTACTTGGATACACTGTCAGTGTTCAGTGAGAAACTGCACCAAGAAGAGGGGAAGGTTAGTTGAAGTACGTGATGCGCTTCCGATCTCGTTCCGAAGGTATTTCTCTAATCTAGACTTGTTGATTGACTTGTAGGAGAAAACCCAACTCAATTTGGATCAGTCTGGCCTTCCATTTTTCTTGTCTGAAGTTGTTGTTCAGGCTTGGTTGACTGGCCCAGTCGACCAGCAGATTAATAAATGCGAAAATTCCAAATTCTTGATTATTTTAAGCCTACTTATTGGGACCTCGTGAATAGAACCCTACCCTAATCATTTGGACTCCAAAGAACGAGGAGGGACCTTCCCAAAGCCATTTCTTAAAGTTGGTGAAGAATTTTGGCCTCAATCATTGCATTCCATCTCCATTGCTTCCTCAAGGTATGATTTCTCCATCCCATCCTCTATTCTACTCATTCCTCTACTCTTTCTTGCTATTGAGACCATGGCTAAAGTGCTGCAACCTTGCAAACACTTGGTCATGTGTTTCCCCTTTCATTTCCATTGTTTTCCTTCCATTCTTGCTATGCTATGCTTCCATTTCAATGACTAGCATTGCATTTCCATGTTTCCTTTCATTTCAACTTGTTATTTGATCTAAACTGATGTGTAGATGTATGCTAGGTCTAATTTATTATTGGTTTATGATTCTAATCTAGTTCTTATCACTTCCTTAGCTGATTCTCCATCATTCCTTGCCATTGCAACAAATTCCATTTCAATTCTTGATGTTTAGCATATAGAACATAGGGTTTCAATTTGGGTATTCCTAATTGGACCATTGGATCATGATAATATTTGTTGTATAGTGTTCTTATACTGCTATAATCAATCCCTCCAAGTTTTGGATCAATCCGAGCCCAGAAGATCGGTTTCAGGCCAAATTCACTATTCAGCCCGTTACTATTCATCTTGGTCGACTGAGTCAGTGGACCAGTCAGTAGACCAGATGAGGACAGCAACTCTATACTTGCTCGTTTTGTTCCATTTGATCTCCGATTTGATTGTTTCCTTCTCTAATGTTGCATATATGTTGTCTAGGGTTCAAGCACTAAGTTGGGGACTATTCTAAGTGGTACTTGCTATTATTTTCTATTTGATTAAGGTAAGGATGGTTATACCCATATGACATAGATTGTGTGATTAATACACTGATGTTGACAACTTAGTAGGCTCAGCTTATTAGTTGTATTTAGACATCATATGACTATTGTAGTTACCTTGTAACAGTAGCAACATGTTTATTTACTCTTGTATATCATGTCTATTTAATTCTTGTTATTTACTTATACATGTGATCATGCGATGTTATGATATGTCTTTCAATATGGTGATGTATCATGTATGTGTGATATGATGAACTGAGAATGTGATTGGATAAGTATGATTTGGGATTGAGGAATGTCCTACTGACATTTCTATCCTTGGACACCAGAGGGAATAGTATGGGATGTTATCCGAAGGTGTCCATCAACGCTTTCCCGAATTATTGGATGACATACATAGGACTTGTCTAGATGTATGGCCAGGATGTCCCTGTCGTATCAGACCTGAATCGGAAGGGTATTGAGACCGAACGACCCGTGGTAGTGGTATGGTTTGATGGGCGCTCAATGTGAAACCCAGCCCTAACCTTGACCCGGAAACCTTGTTATTTGTAGGTCCGATGACCCGAAGTAAAGTAAGAAGTCAGCTTTGGGCCATCCCAGTAGAGGACTTGGTGTCTGGCTTTGAATCCATGAAGGTTGATGATGAGGTGCTATTTATGGAAACAGAATCCTGATGAAGATCTAATTAGTTGATGGACTTGGAGTGATCTCTATCTTGGTTTGAAGGCATTTCTACCTACTAGGTAAGTCACTTGACTTGTGTGCAAAACCCCTTTAGGTTTGGATTTGATCCGGGCCTTCAATTCCCTGTTTTGGCCTTAGTCGCATTGGTCGACCGATTGGTCGATGGGCCAGCGACCAATCCACTCGACCAATGGGTGTTGTCTTTGGCAATTAGGTTGATTCTTGCTCTATTTAAGCCTAACCTCGAGTCCACTCGTATTTGCTGCCTCCAAACCCTCGGAACGAACCAAAGACCTCGCAAGTCATCTCTCTTGCATCCTTGGAGTTTTCTTGGCGGATCTTCGTCGGAACTCTTCTTTTTGCATCAAAAGGTATGTCTACTCTCTCTTCTTCTCCTACATCTTTGTTTTTCTTTCCTTTTTGAGTTGAGACAGTAGAAGAGATGCTGCATCCTCGTTGCAAACATCTCCGAACATGTTCTCATGATCATCCTAAGGATTAAAGGCTAGAACAATGATCTTAACCATGATCATTGCAAGCTTTTGAAGGATTCATGATCAAACCATGATTTAATCTCTGTTAATTTCCTAATCTGAATTCTGATCTCTTTGGATCTTCTTTCATTGATCATGTTAGTGGTTAATGGTTGTGTTTTCTTTCTTTGATCCATAATCCATAGAATTCTAGTTGTTCTCTTCTACCTTACTATGTGTTCTTCATGATGCATGATAGTACATATATGGTAGGTTTTATTTCCTTATTTAGATTCATGCTTCTAAGCCTTATACCATGAAGACCTATGCATGTTTTCATGTTTTCATTACCAAAAGCAATGATCCATCCTCCTATAGTTCTTATCTTTGTTTTCTATTTCAAAATTCATCAAGATCCATGTTTGATTTATTTATGGTAACTTTTTGTTTCCTAATTTGGATCTTGATACCTTGATTTGATTAGTGTTTTGAGGTCCTCTATATGCTAGAATACTACTGATGTAGTCTACCCCTTGATTAGTACCCTCTTGAACCATCAAATTCGGATTTCATATCTCAAAACTCTGATTTTCTAAGCTATCGCATCTCGCATTGGTCGACTGATTGGTCGACTGGACCACTCGACCAATCCACTCGACCAATGAGTACAGCAACTCCAGAATTGGTCTGTTTCGGATGCTTTGCTATATTTTCTGTTAGGGATCTTTCCTAATATGTGTATATACTTGTTTAGGACCTTCTTCTCAAGTTTGCCAAGATCTTACTTGATTTCTTAGGATTCCTTTGCGAGTTATAAAAGGTAAGGATGGTTATTTCCTTAATTACATAGATAGCATGAATCTAGTTTCTATATTTGAATATCATTAATATGTTTCCTAAATTAGATTCTTACAATGATATACTACTGTTGCATAACTTTGATTACAGTAGCATTACTTATTCATATTGAATTGATTCATGTATGATTTACTTACCAATGTTATACAAATGTTTGTAAATATTGATTTCTTTCCATATATGGAGTTACCATATATGTGATGATATGAATTGATGCATGTGTATGCTTACGTATGGTTTGGGAAGGAGAGGTGTCCTTTTGACATTTCTGTCCTTGGACTACTACGGGAATATTATGGGATGTTTCCGGAGATGCCCTCTGGACACCTTCCTAAAGCTGTTGGATGACATATCTAGGATTGTCTAGTAGTGTTTGGCTAGGATGTCCTGTTATGTCGGACCCTAATCGGAGGGGTATTGAGACCGAACGACCCGTGGTAGCAATGGGGATTCATGGGCGCTCAAGACCGGTAACCAACCCGGTGAGAGGACAGGAATCACATTGTGGGGGCCATTTATTGGTAGGGTTGCATATGGTTAGACTTGGGCTCACGGGCGCTTAAGACCGGTAACCAACCCGTGAGAGGACGTGAGAGCTTCCCGTTTACCATATGTGGATGATCAATAGGGTTGGTGAGTCCGTAGTCGGGGACTATGAGGACTCTAGTGTGAAGGATACCGGAAAGGATCGTCGGGACGAGGAATGGAAGTATCCGGATCCGACTTGATGTAACCAAGTAGAAGACTTGCATTTGGCTAGGTATTACCCCGACATGCGCCGCATCTTATACCAAATGGTTGTGAGAGAGTGTGTTGACTTAATCCTCGCCAAGGTTTGTCCCGAGGGATGCCGGACCCATTACCAACTGATGATGAGTGATTGAGACTTTCCTACAGATACGGTGCTATGACTTAAAGCATGCTGCAATAGAGACCAGCATACTTAGAGTTAGATTCATTCATTCATTGTTTGTCTCATATCATATTGCATTTATGATTGTTCGGAATCCCGCCATTTATGTTATTATGGATTTTAACGCTCCATTGAGTTTCTTTGAAACTCATTCCTTTATTGTACAATGTTGTTAGACTATCCTGCAGTCCCGAGTACTATGACGGTTCCTATGAGGAAGCGCAAAGCGAAGAGACATATCTCCAGGGAGGTGATTGCGGTTACCACAATTACTCTGAAGATCCCACGGGTGGTTATGCTCCGTACGATGCTTAGTCCGACCATTGAGTGGAAGCGTCCTTGTGCTATTTATGAGATCTACACCTACAAGGATGTCGTCTACAAAGTGGAGAATAATTTAGTTACCCAATGTACTTGCTACTGGGATTAGCTTTTATCTAGTTTATTCTTTCGAGCTACTTTTCCGCTGGATGTAAAGTGGGATTTTTGCTTCACTTTACTTATCTGTTGACACTCTGATTATATATCTATTATTCCGTTTCGTTTATGATTCATTCTTTCTTTATTGAATCTATGATTTATCTTCCGCACTCTTGTTATGGTTGTTCGTGATTATGTTATTGCTTATGTGGGAGGTTGATCACTCGATACCTGATCTTCGGGCTGTGGATCACACTCTCGGGTATGCCAGATAGGGTACCGGCTGGGAGGGCGTGACACTCAAGACCGGTAACCAACCCGTGAGAGGACACAAATCATATTACGGATATCTGAAAGGGGCCATTATTGGTAGGGTTGCAAATAGCTAGACTTGGGCTCACGGGTGCTCAAGACCGGTGAGTCATATCCGTGAGAGACCGTGAGAGCTTCCCGTCTACTATTTGTGGATGACCAATAGGGTTGATGAGTCCGGTGAGTAATATTCGTGACTCTAGTGTGAAGGATACCAGAAAGGATCGCCCGGGGAGAGGAATGAACGTATCTGAATCTGACATGATATGACTGAGTGGATGACTTGCATTGGGCTAGGCTTTACCGTGACATGCGCCAATACTTATACCAATGGTGATGTGAGAGAGTGGTGACCTAAACCCCAGCCGTGGATTGTCCCAAGGGATGCAGGACCCAATTCCCACCGGAGAACCCAAGATACCGAAATGGTTGAGGGAAGAGTGATTTGAGACCTACCCAAGGAAGTATGGTGCTATGACTTAAAGCATGTCTACCCTAGAGACTAGCATATATATAGTTAGAATCATATTTGCATCATCTGTCTCATATCATTTCGCACCATGTTATGACTTGTATCATATGGCTTATGTATTATGGATTAACTGCCTTGCTGAGTTCTTTTGAACTCATTCCTTTTTATGCAATTGTTTTGTTAGACTATTCTACAGGTTTTGAAGAGACTGATGGCACGTCCTTCGAGGCACCCTATGATGAGTCATACTACCCTCAAGGTAGTAGCTACTATGAAGATCACGGTGAAGGTACCGAAGAGGATCATGCTTCGTACCAAGATTAGTCCGATACTAGTGTGGGAGCGGTCGTGCTGGGTTTCTTACATTTATGTTTATGAGGACATATTGTATAAGACCGAGGAAACCTTAGCCTAGGTTTTATGTTGTTATTCTGGAACTTGGATTTGTAATTTAACTTTCATGGATATACTCTTAAATTTTGGACTTGTAACCTTAACTTGAATGATCTGCTTTCCATTGCCATTGAGGGAGTGACTTTCCACCCACTCTCTCTCCTTTTGGATTATATAATTTTGGTATCATTTTATTCCGCACTCTGATTATTTGTTGATCTTATCCATGATTTTTTATTATATGCTTTTACCTTGATTATTATTGTTCATGATTGTGTTATCGTGTATGTGGGAGGCATGGTTGCTCGATACTTGATCCTTGGGGCTGTGGATCACATACTGGGGTATGCCCGATGGGGTATCAGCTGGGTGGATGTGACAAGTCCTAGGTATGACATCCAATAGTTGCGGAAAGCGCCAAGGGGCACTATAGGAATGCATCCCCTAACACCTCCACTAGTGTCCAATGACAAAATTGCCAAAAGGGCATTCCCCAATCCACAACCACACTTAGGCAATCAAATCATATCATGATTCCATAAATATCACAATAAAGACCAACTCACAATTGAATCAATCTCATTCATACAAGTATGCAATTTACATAATGAAACATATTCTAGAATTTCAAAAGTTAACATTATAGAAAAAATATATTTACAGTAGCTAACACTTGCATACAAGTCTTAGCATATCAACGCATGTAATCTTGTTAATTGTGAGTGAACGTACTCACCTTGCATTTGATTCATAAACACCGAAGTATGAGGTCAGAGGGTAAGTCCAAGATCACCAAAATAACCCTAAACAAATAAGTATAGAACATAATGATCAAACCCTAATGATCGGAGACAAAACAAAGGCAAAACATAGCAGAGTTGTTGTCCTGGCACCCTTTTGTTGCTTGGGCTTGGGGCGACCAAGGCAGGCGACCAAGCCTGCTATGTGCGGACAACAAACTCCAATTTTGGTTGAAAACTTCTTGTTCAAGTTCGGAACACTCCGAAATTAATAGGAAATTTCAAAAATAATTTAATAAGACTATCTATGAAGATATAAGCATCTAACATGGTCATTGGAGTAGCAATCTATCGGATCACATAATAGGCTTAATCCAAAATCGATCCATAGATTTTACGGATAGTCTTGAATGAATAGGGATTCATTCTAGAGATAAGAAACCAGTATATCATGGTCAAAAATTCACTTAAGAATAGATCTAGCATAGGTTAGAGGTCAAATGACACAAGTAAAGATAAGATCATGAAGATTATATTAGGTTTAATATCGAAGTCACACCATGTTGTCCACGGAAAGAATAGAGTGAATGGTAATTCACTCTAAGACTATGAGGATCAAAGATTAGGCCATTATAGTAGTGTAAGACCTTCCTCACAATCACAACAATGGGTTAATATAGTAGAGAGAGAAGATCTAGAGAGTATAGATGAAAATATTAACCTTGTAGAAGAAGATTCAATGGAGAAATCTCTCAAAGATGCTTGGAATCAACCTTGGCCTTGAAGAGGAAGCTCTTGGGTTCTTCTCATGTTCTCCAATACCTAAGAGGCAAATTGGTATGAATTAGATTGAAGTTTGAATATATAGGCTCCAAAAACCTAATTTTTCCCAAAGAAACAATTATGTTTGTGGCCAGCTTTGGTCGCTTGGATGGGGCGACCAAGGCAATCAACCAAGGCAGTGCCCTTAGGTCAATTGCTGAATTTTGGTCTCCGAAAGCCATATTCACCACTTAGGTCCTCGTCCAACTTAAGAAAGGGTCTTACCTGATTGTGTAGGACCTGTCGAAGGTGTTAACACTATACTCAAAGTCCATCTTCCAAGTCCATCTTCATTCAAGCTAATTCTTCTCTCAAAGTCATTCAGGGTTTCCATAATAGGATCTTCATTATCGACCTCCATTGATTCTAGGTCAAACCCAATGGGTCTAAAAGAGAGGGTCCACAACTGTCTCCTACCTTGACTTCGGGTTTTTGAACCTACAACATAGATTTTCGGGTTAGGGTTTGTGAGGGATTTCACATAAATCGTCCAGGTGCTCCCTAGGTTGTGACTATGTAGAACGTTCTAAATATAATGGGGAATATATGCAACAACAAAACAACCATTTTAATCAAATGATGAATGTGTTCATGACTGCATAATGCCAACCGTACTGCCCAAGTGAACCCTAACATTGCTGGGACATCTATTGTAGGTGGTAATGCAGTTGTACCTCATGCCAAGATGTTGGAGAATTTCTTAAAACTTCAAGTACCGAACTTCACTGGTGTGACCAAGGACACTTTGTTTCCTAATAAGTGGCTTGGGAAAATGGAGAAGGCCTTTCGAAGTTTGCCTTGTTCAAAAGCTCGGAAAATCATCAATGTAGAACAAAAACTCCAATATGAAGCAGATGCATGGTGGAATTCAACCTGACCAGTTTTAGAGGCTTTGCATAATAATAACATTACTTGGGTTGTTTTCAAAGATACATTCTATAAGAATTACTTCCCTGAAGTAGTTAACGATGCCAAAGAATATGAATTTATGGTGCTTGTCCAAGGACCTCTGACGATGTTGGGATACCAGTAGAAATCTGAAGAACTTTTTACTTTGCTTCTGAGTCAATGAAAGTGGACAAAGAAAAAGCGAAGAAATTTTTCAAAGGACTCGACCTTCTACATACCTCTTAGTCCTACCCATAAAGAGCTATGCCCAGATGGTTCAGAACTCTAAGAAGGTGGAAGAGTCAGAAAGAGAAAATTATCATCTTCAATGCACTTTGCAGAATAAGCACACTGGCTATGCTGATAGAGGTTATAAGAAGTTCAATAGAATGAATCCATACCCTACTCCATCATTTCAACCTAGGAGTATGGGATATGGATATGGGAATGCACAAAACGGACAATATGGACAGAGTGGTGTCAATCGACCAGTTGGTACTACTCAAGCCCCCAAGCCAATCTATGCTAATCTAAGGCCAATAAATCAGAGACCCCTGGTGTTGGTGCAAGTAGGACAAAAGGAACCTATTTGTTTTTTATTGCCAACAAACAAGACATCATGCTCATATCTACCCTCACAAACGAAATCGAAAAATTGATGTAGTGGCAGAGCTAGCACAAGCCCCTCCTGCTAGAAAGTTACATAGCATAGCTAGGACTAAACAAGATCAGAGCCACGATGTTGTGGCATGTACTCTATTCGCAGCCTCCATTTCTGCCCTCGTTTTATTTGACACATGTGCATCACATACATTCATATCATTTGCAATTGTCATGAACTTTTTTCTCTATTGTCTAGGAAGTTAGCCAAGGGTCTAGTGATTAGTAGACTGATTAGATCTATAGTTTGAATAGACGAAGTAAGTAGAACCATGTCCTATAATTATAGATGGTAGAATTGGGAAGCCCACATGGTGGTTTTAGACAAGAAGGACTGATATGGAGTTTCAAGTTGGGAAAAGAGTTGTTCTAAAAGTATCACCTATGAAGGGAGTAATGAGGTTCAAAATCAAAGGAAAGCTTAGCCCTTGGTACATCGGACCTTACGAGATTGTTGAAAAGGTTGGACCGGTTGCATACAGATTAACCTTACCCTCATCGTTGGCCGGTGTGCATGATGTGTTCCACGTGTCGATGCTACGTCAATGTGTAGAAAATCTTGAGCATCTCCTCCAGCAAGAACCGAAAGGTCTACATGCAAACCTTACATATGAAGAAGAACTAGCCGAAATCCTAGATAGGAAAGACAAGTAGTTGCGGAATAGGACCATACCCCTAGTGAAGATTAGGTGGAAGAATAACACTGCCTAAGAAGCTTCTTGGAAAAAGGAAGATGACATGAGAGAGAAGTACCCTTGTCTCTTGAAAACCAGGCATGCTTCCTATTTTGAGGACAAAAATTTTTTGGGGTGGGGGAGGGGAGGATGTGAAATCCCCCACAATCCTAACCCAAAAATATGTGGTAGGTCCGAAAACCCGGAGTGTGGGTAGAAGGCAACTGTAGGCAATCTAGATAGAGACCATGGGATTGAAGTCTAAACCAATGAAAGTGGATGGAGATGATGCTGAGTTGGAAGTTCTAGAGTCCACATCAGACTCTACAACTACAATCCAAGTAATACTCTCTTATAGGATAAGGCTCCTCCTCTGCTCTGGGGAGTTAACAACAATTATAGAGTTTAAGTTGAACTCCATCACTACACAACCAAGCTAATCTACTAAGCTATATATACCCACACCTTCACCGTTATTAGGTACACACTCTTGTGTTACTCTCTCTAGCATTGAGAGCTCTACAGATTATTTTATTCTTCTAAAAGTTGTGCGCTTCCACTAACTTGATCGTTGAAGACATTCCTCGACCAACCTAGTCAAGCACATTTTTTGTAGGTTGTTTGCTTGCATTGCCAAACATGATTTTACAACAACAGTGTGCAACAAAGATTAATTAAATATGGACCAAAAACTAGGCTTGAGTTTGAAGACCATAATTTAGAGTGGATTAGTTAGATAGTTTAAGACATGGTTTTAGTTGGTAATACTAATAGTGGGTTGGATTAACCCTGTCTTTGTTAGCTGAAAGCCTAAAACCCTAGATTGAAATAGATTGAACAAGAGAGAAAGAATAGAGGGGAAAGTAGGGGAGCTGCCATTTTATTCCGCACTTTGATTATACTTTAAGATTTATTCTCTGATTTGTTTCTTAATATAATTGAACATTGATTATTCATTGCTCGTGATTATGTTATCGTGCAATGTGGGTATATGATCTCCCTAAACTTGACCATGGGACTTGTGGATCACACCTCCGGGTATCGCGGTAAGGGTACTGGCTGGGGGGATGTGACACAAGGCATCCATCTCAGACATTCCATGGCTGAGGTTTAGGTCACCACTCTCTCACTCCACCATTGGCATGAGTATTGGCGCATGTCAGGGTTATACCTAGCCTAATGCATGTCATCTACTAAGTCATATCAATCTTGGAGTCAAATACTTCCCTTCCATACCCCCAGGCAGTCCGTTGCAATATCTTTCTCCTTAGAGTCATCGTATCCTATGGCTCCAACCAACTCCGACTATGGACTCTTAACCTTATTGGTCATCCACATATAATAAACGAGAAGCTCTCATATCCTCTCACGGGTTGTCTATCAATCTTAAGCGCCCATGAACCCAGGCTTATTATGTGCGTCCCTACCAATGAATGGCCTGCACGATGTGATTGAGTCCTCTCACGGATTGGATACCGGTCTTGAGAGCCCACAATCCCCACTGTTTTCACGAGTCACTCGGCCTCAATACCCTCGCCAATAGGGTGAGATATAATGGGGTTTCCTAGCCAAACCCATCTAGACAAGTCCTAGGTATGGTATCCAGTAATTATGTAAAGCGCCAAGGGGCACCATAGGAAAGTGTCCCATACCACCTCCACTGATGTCCCAAGATAGAAATACCAAAAGGGTATCCCCCATTCCACAACCACAACTTAAGCAATCACATCACAATATGATTCCATATAGCATATCATATCATATGTCCATTGATAATATAATCAATCACATTCTTACAAGTATGCAAATCAACATATGAATCACATTTTGAAATTACAGAGATATAACAATAATGAATGAGTCCTAAGACAGAAGTTAAATCATGCATACAAGTTATAACATAATAAAGAATGTAATCATGTTAATTGTGAGTGAACGTACTCACCTTAAGCTTGATTTGAAAAATCCGGAGAATAGATCAAAGGGTAGGTTCAAAGTTACCCAAGAAACCCTAATCATACAAGGATTAAGTATTAGGAACAAACCCTAAAGGATTGGAGATGAAACACAACCAAAATAGGGATAGTTGCTATTCTCTGTACCCTTTGGTCGCTTGGGGCGACCAAGCCTTCTGTGTATGGATAGAAAACCCTAATTTTGATCGGGAACTCATTGTTCGGGTTTCAAAACACTCCAAAATTAATAGAAATTTTCTGGAATAGTATAAGGAGACTATCTAGCATGATCTAAGCATCTAACATGGTCAAAGGAATAGAAATCCTATGGATCATATAATAGGCTTAATCCAAAATTTGTCCGCAGATTTCATGGATAGACTAGAGTGAATGGGAATTCACTCTAGGAATAAGAAAGCATAAAATCAGGGTGAGAAAATAACATAGGAATAGATGTATGTGTAGTTGATCTTCATCGATATAAAGTGGGTTGATTTAGTCATTCGGTATACTATTACCCACACCGGGTCATTTCCTTTGCTTGTGCGAGGTAGAGTTGTGACAAAATCCATGGAAATATCTTCCCACTTCCAACTAGGTTTGGGAAGGGGTTTTAGAAGACCAGATGATGGTTGTCTAAAAAGTACCACATTTGGCAACCAAATCTTCCACATCATTCCTCATTCTAGGCCACCAGAAATGTTCCTTCATATCTTGATACATTTTCATACTACCTAGATGAATAGTGAAGATGGAGCATTTAGTCAATCACTTCTTGAGTTCTTGGAAATTGTTCTCACAAGCCTCATTCCATTCAAACTTGACACCTTTCCTAGTAAGCTTTGTCATAGGAGCCGATAATCTGGAGAAATTCTCGATGAATCGTCTATAGTATCCAGCCATATCCAGGAAGCTTATGATTTATGTGACTGTCTCAGGTCTATCCCAATCTGCCACAATGTTAACCTTCTCAGGATCAACTCTAATCCCTTTAAATGATACTATATATCCCAAGAATACCACCCTAGGCAACCAAAACTCACACTTTCTGAATTTTGCAAACAACTTCTCTTTTAATTGCTATAATGCAAAACTCAAGTGGTCAGCATGTTCCCTTTCATTCTTCGAATAAATCAGAATATCATCAATGAACACTATGACGAAATTGTCCAATACATCCTGAATACCTGGTTCATTAAATCCATGAATGTCACATGCGCATTGGTAAGACCAAATGGCATGACTCGAAATTTAAAATGCCCATATCCGGTCCTAATTGTCGTCTTGCAAGTATCATTGGACTTCACTCTTGATTGATGATATCCATATCTTAGGTCAGTCTTTGAGAACACAGTCACACCTTTCAATTGATCAAACAAGTTGTCAATCAAGGGTATCTTAGAGGCAAAGTGGCTCAAATTAGATCGAAGTTGGAATATATAGAGCCTTGGAAACCTAATTTCCAAAAATACCAAATCTGTCTTAGGGAGGTTTGGTCGCTTGGGACGACCAGGGCAATCAACCAAACATTACCTTTTTGCCAAAAAGTGATTTTGGTCCCCGAAAGCCACAAGCTCCTCTTGGATCCTTTTCCAACTTATGAAAGAATCTTAACTAGTTTTGTAGGACCTTCCAATTGTGTTAGCACTATACGCATAGTCCATCTACCAAGTCCATCATTATTCAAGTTGCATCTTCTTCCAAAGTCAGTCAGGGTTTCCATAATAGGATCTTCATCATCAACATCCATTGGGTTCTAGGTCAGACCCAATGGGTTCAAATGAAATGGCCCACATCTATCTTCTACCTTCACTTTAGGTTTTCGGACCTACAACATAGATTTTTGGGTTAGGGTTGTGAGGGATTTCACATCAATACTGGACCAATGTGTCCAGCTGTGAGTAATCAGACTATTGGACCAATGTATGCTAACCCTAACCCAATAGTGAATAACCAGAGACCTACAACTTTAACCCGGTGACTTCAGTTGGCTCGAGAGATATTTCATGTTTCACTTTTGGGAAGACATGCCACTATTCCTGCAACTGCTCTCAAAGGCCTAATCAGCAACTGTTAGCAGTGGCAAGACTAGTGCAGAACCCTCCAATGCTCAATCAAATTTGAAGATAGCTTAGGCAACATATTAATTTGTGAAGTGATCGTTGGATGTGCCAAGGCCTATAACACATTTCTGGAGTCTTTTCATTATGTGTGAATCCTTTGACCCTAGCTTTTATGATGACCTCGAAATTACTTGATCATCTTGGATGGTCGGAGAGTAGAGCTCTTGTTGTAAGTAGATAATATTTTAGACTCCAGTTGGGAGCCGACCGTTGAAGAAGAAGTAGAGGCCCATGCTGAAGATGTCGACGAAAGATGCAAAAGAGGAAGTTCAATCCATAGATCATATTTGTTCTTTCTCGATCATATAGTCCAACTTTTGTTGATCGAACCACCTAGCTTTAGTTTCCAAATCCTTCAAACTTTCCTTGGTCAAGCACTTTTGGCAAATAGTCCCTAGTCGACCACTTCATCTTTGCATAGAATAGCAATCGTTATATATTTTTTAAGGCCCAATTTCCATGATATCTTAGAATTTTAGTGACTCTAGGTATCTTTCCTAGATGCTGCATTGGATTTCAAGAATGAAGATCTCTCTCATATTTATAAAGTAATGCTCAAAAAGCAAGACTTTATGTTAATGCTAAACAGTGAATGATGATTTGACTTACTCAAAAAACAAATTTTGAATTGATGTTAATCATCGGATCAATGTTTTGATCTGGTAGAACCATTCTAGTGTTAGTCAACCAAAGTCATTTTTCTGGTGAGCAGAATCAATCAGGTGCTTGAACCATCTTAAAAAGACTTGCTAAAAACAAGTTTGCATTGATGTTAAACAATGGGTCGAGGATTTGCTCAAAAGGCAAATTTTGAATCAAAGCTAAACAACAAACTAAAGATTTGCTTAGCAAGCAAAATATTTGCATTAATGCTTTTGTTGGATCAAATACTTTTATTGGTCGATCTTGCCCTTTTTTCTTTAATAGTAAAATTCCTTGATCGACTTTGACCTTGGTCGAGCATGATTTTTACCTTTTTTGCAACTTTGTCAGAGACTTTCTTTTAGTTTTATTTTCTTTGTTGTCTCCAACCTGGTCTGTCTATTTTAGGTTGACCATAAGTCACTTGGTCATGGTGGCTCCATACTTGGACAAAGGGATTAGGTCTTCCTTATAATCAAGCTTTGATTTGGCCAGGCAAAGTTCGGTCTGACTTTTGCTCGACCAATGCTGCGGGTGGTGCATTTATGGGCATAAGATCTTTTGCATCATCTCAGTTTTAAGCCAGTGTTCTAGTTGAACGCATCTGAATTTTCATAGTGCTCAAGTCATTGATATGGTCGAACTGGTTAGAATCATTGAACTAGTCGAATTCTTGAGCTTTCATTCCAATTTGTTAGCTCTAAAACAGCCGGGAAGGAGACTAGTACTATTAAACAGGATGAGTCCAACAAATGAGGCTCTAGCTAGTATGGTGAATATGGATTCACTAGTGAGGAATACAAGGTCGCCTAACTACAAGTTTTCTTGGTTGGACCTAGGTTCAATCATCCATATCTTGGCTTTTGTAAAACTTTTGTTATTTAATAGCCAATTTGCTTGGTTGACCCTATCCTTGGTTGAGCATTGTGTTAATCCTTTCGTGAATCCTTTGGTTTTCTTCATCGCCTCTTTGGCTATTGACTAATCATCCTTATCAAGTTGCCATGGTTACCTATTCGGTATATGTAGATATATGTTTGACTACTTCCCCCAAGCATGGTAACTTGAGAATTGCTCAAAAAGTGAATTGATGCTAAGCGCGGCGAATCAAGTGTTTGCTAAAGAAGCGAAATTTACATTGATGCTTAATAGCGACTAGAAGATTTGCTCAAGAAGCAAAATTTACTTCGATGCTTAACAACAACTCGATTTGTTGCTTAAAAAGCAAATTTTACTTCGAAGCTAAATAGCGAATCAAAGATTTGCTCAAAAAGCAAAATTCACTTCAATGCTAAATAGCGAATCGAAGATTTGCTCAATAAGTGAAATTTGAATTGATGTCAAACAACGGACCAACCATCATAGAAGAAAACTAGGGCCTTCGGCAAAGATAAAGTAAGTAACCATTTGCAAGTAAAGAGTTGCATTCCTCTGGAATTCTTAATATAATCTGCTTGATATTCCACATCCATCTTTAGGTTGTATATGGTGAATACTCCCGATCACCCATCAAATGTAGAAAGAATCTTTGCAAATTGAAGATTTCAAATATTGTCAGAAAAAGAAATGATGATAAGAAATCTCTGATATAGAGTCATCTTCTTTGAAGAAGATGAGAACAACTCTTGAAGAAGCTTTGTTGTTAGAACAAGAACTCTACTTCGAGAATTCTTGCTTGAATTGAAGAAACATAATTGAATTTCCGAATGTCCATTCGGAAAAGTCACTTGGAGAGTCAATGTCAAGCCAGTTGTCTGATAACGCGCCATTGGAATTTGAAGGGAACAGCTCGCAATCAGATTCCTTTGGTTTTTTCTCCATGGTGGATTCTGAATTGGAAACAACTAATTTTCTCAACGCATGATGATTAAGAAAATTCAGATATTTGAAGTCTATCTTCCTCCTCCGCTGCCTTGCGAATGATTCAGCAGTTGGATATACATTTTGGTTTCTCACTTTAGCATCCCACTCAAGGCAAGAAATCTCTGACTTAGATTCATTCTTTCTGATTGTAGTAGAATTTTGTGCTCCATGATCTCTTTCTGTACGTGAATTCTTTACACAACACTTCTTGAGGAGTAGAGGTTTGAATACAAGAGCTTTTGGAAAGTGAGATTGCCGCAAAGTTTGCATTTCCTCCACGTTCCCTAGCCTTTGAAACCCCATTAATGGATTTGGTTTTCAACTTTAGATTTCTCTGTGGAAACTTGTCCATTTCGCAAGAAATCGAGTCTCTACTCCACAAAACGACTCCGAGCAAGACGATTGTGATAATTCCTCCGTTATGTCTGTTGCTTCTTCATTCACAATCTTCTTTTATTTTGTTTCTGCCAACTAATCGGTCGTTGGTCTCTTCTCTTCCCTCGAAGTGGCAACTAACAATCGCCTTAAAGTTTTGGTATATCGTTTTGAGATTATTGCCATTCAAATTATAGGCAAAAGTAGATGTGAACTTTTTTTATAGATTTTGCCATGAAGTATTAGAGTGGATGCAGTAGTGAAGCTGGTTAAGTTGCTTTCTGTTGGAGGAAACCCTCTTGCTGTTGTTATTGGTGGTGGTGGTGGTACCACCTGAGGAGGTTGGGTCGTTTGAACCATTATTTTATAGTTCCTCTTCTGAGAACAAGTTCTTCTTCATCTTCTTTTGTTTCACTTCCAAAGATTCCAAGGAAAGCAAAGCATCGGTCGACACTCCAAAGACGCGCCAACATCTCTCTCTGAGCATTTATTGAGTTCAAGGCAGTTTCAATCCTGGTAAGTATATTGAAATCCAAAATTATTCTATTGCTTCCGCTACAATTATGATAATGACATCACCACTAGTTTTGAAAACTCTCTCATTCGTCGGGATACAAATGACTGGCAGGTTTTTCAGGTTTCCTCTGAAGATGCTTCCACATGACTTGAGATCCCATCATTCATTATTGAAGTATTGATATCTACGTTACTATCCGAAGCCTTTCCTCTACAGAGAGGTCAGGCCTGATAATAGTCCAAGCATGCTGTTCGAAATCCTGTATCAAACTCATTTAGGATTTTTAGAAAACGCAAGAATGCTATCTATTTTGTTCGAGCTGCTTTTATTAAAGAAATTCTTGCTTTTCATTCCTTGGCTCTGCTCTAGGTTTTCTAGAAAAATAATTGAGTAATGTTCTGTCTAATTTCCCTGCCTGACTACTTTCTTTCTGACGAAGAGAGTGTTTCAGTAGAGGAGTCTTTGAGCTCGACTTCTCTCATTCTGCCCTCAGGGGAGTTATAAAAATCTACAAGTGGAACTGTACTTTGTCAAAAGGTTTGCGGATCACTTTATTGTAACCATGCTTTGGCAAAAGAAAAACATAAAAAATAGTTAATTCATCATAAATTTGCAATTAGTTCTCTTTATTTAACCGTACTTTGCCAAAAGCAAAATATGAATAGTTAATTCATTGTGACAATGACATTCTTTAGGCAAAGTAATCATGCAAACATAAACTTCTCTTTCCTTAAATCTAAAAGGTTATTTAAAAAAATCAAGGCACGTGGTTCTGACGTTGTGTTCTTGGTAATGTAACTTACAAAAATCAATGCACTCAATGAAGCAAGTGATTGGTTCTTAGAAAACTGAGCGAGTTCCCACAAAATTATGATTAATTGGTTTTGTAGCCTCAAATCAGGGGTAATATAACATTAAAAATTTCTTCAGTAAAATAATTCCTCAAAGTCGATGAAAAATAATGGTTATTTTAATTAGAGAGTAGAGGGAATGTACGATATACGTTATGGTTGGATTACTCAAAAAGGGATTTTGAAGGCAGTTGTACCTCACAATCAAACTTGCCAATCACCTCATGATTAATTATTATTTGGAGGGTTGATTTAGGATGCCTAATCTAATTTACACAATGCCTTTTTTTTTTAACCAAGATTTGCACAGACGGTGCCAAATGTTGCTGCAAAATCTTGTTTGGCAACATAAGCGAACAACCTATAAAAAATGTGCTCGACTGGGTTGGTCAAGGAACGTCTCCGATGATCATGTTAATGGAAGCGCACAACTTTTAGAAGAAGAAAATAACTTGTAGAATTCTCAATGCTAGAGAGAGAAACCCAAGAGTGCGTACCTGACAATGGTGAAGGTGTGGGTATTTATAGCTTAGTAGATTACCTTGGTTGTGAGGTGATGGAGTTCAACTTAAACTCTATAATTGTTGTTAACTTCCTAGAGGAGATGATGAATCTTATCCTATGAGAGAGTATTACTTGGATTGTAGTTGTGAAGTCGGATTTGGATTCCAATAGCAATTCAAACTATCCGACTTGATCATGATTTTTATCCCTATCTTTAAGGAGGTTGGATACGATTCATATCGTACACGTTGCTTAGTGCCTTTATTTTATATGTTTATTTGTGGTCCGACCGAGGTTTGATCTGTTCGGTTCTTCTTTGGTCTACCTAAGTTGGTCTATTATGAATTGTCCATGACACACTTTAATTATCAAAATAATACACTTAACACGAGGTATTATAGGAAATGTGTTTTTGAAATTTAAAATGGGGTCTGTGCTTTAAGGCCTTTCTTTTAGGGTGTCAAGAGCAATTTGGAAGGTAAATTCTCAAACTGGAATCATTGATTGTGTGAGATGGGAAGCTTAAAACTATTTTCATCATGGATCACTCGTTCTTCTCTGAAATTGATATATTAAAATTTTCAGTGAAAAATAAAAGGCTGTTTTAATTGGACCTCTTGAGGTTTGACCAACATCATTTTTTATTAAAAAAAAAATGGCATTTTGGATTTGTCTTCCTTTTAGTATCAGAAGAAGACCAATTAAGGACACACTATTAATGACCTACCAGTTTTAAAATGTTCTAATACGCTTTTAATTTTTTTAATACTGAAATAAATATTATTAAAAAAAACTTACAATTGGATTGCAGAATTATTCGATTGGTAAGACCAACACTTAGTTGGGGATTTTCCCTCATGGTATATTATGTAATATACTAATACTGAATGTATGAAAAAACGCCATTCCCGGAAAAAGGAAAAGAGGGGGCAGGCGGGGTAAAATTTGGATTTGGGGTTTGGGATCCCAGGGTAGGGTTGAACCAACCCCTCGGAAACTCGGGGTTTAAGAGTGGATGAACGGTTCGTGACATCTTCTGCTTCTACGACCTCCAATCGCCCTTCCCTTCATTACATCATCGTAGGTGGTACGTTCGAGACACGGGTTTCCACCAGTCAAGCCGCAGCGACTCTGCAGCACTTCGTAAGGTTTTGAAGGGTTTCTGTTCGTCTGCTCTCTCTCTTTTCTCGAAGGTATGGTGTATCTTTTCTCGTCTGGGGTTAGGGTTCGCGTCGATGTCTTTAGTGAAATGTTTTTAAGTAAAGCATTTGGGATTTTTCTTCTGCATAGCTGAAACATTCTAACTCCTTGATGGGGACCTTTTATGCATTTACTTCTGTTCCGTTCTGTCTGTTTTCTGTCTCTCTGTCTCTCTGTCTCTCTCTCTTCTTATCGGTTTCAGTTTTTTCTTTTATTGAATTATGGTGTTCCCCACTGTCGCATCCGCCGTGTTATTGCTTAGGTAGATATAAGCGAAATCAGTTTAAAGTTTTTTTCTTTGTTGCAAATTTAGTTCTTATGTTCTGATAATTTGTGGGTCCTTAAGCGTAGAAGCTATTTCTGTAGTCTATGGTTGTCCACCCCTGAAAGAGGTCAGGAATTAAGTTTATTGTGGGCGGGCTTATCACTCCCAGTTCTTTCAAACCATTCAATGGACGCTTGCCACACCCCAATCCCCACCATCCCCCTTAAGAAAAAGGAGAGAAAAAATCCCATGTATTGCAACTTTTCCAGTGATGGTTTGTTACTATTTCTACTATGATGTTCTAATTGGGCTTCTTTCCAATGCTGATTGATGTTTTATGTTTTGCATTCAGGTGGCAGTTTCTACTCCAAATATTGATTGGTGAGTATGGGTGAGACTGGCAAGCGAAGCCGTTCGCAGAGGGATAGAGATAATGATGGAAGCGGAAAGAACCAGAAGAAACAGTCAACTAATAAAGATGAATCAGTGGATGGTGAGTTAGTTGTATATCGCATCCTTTGCCCGGACAATATTATTGGTAGTGTGATTGGTAAGAGTGGGAAAATAATAAATTCAATAAGACAAGAGACACGGGCCAAGGTGAAGATTGTGGATCCTTCTCCTGGAGCTAAGGATAGGGTCATTACCATATATTGTTATGTTAAGCACAAGAGTGATGTGGAGGTTGATGATGAGGATGAAGACATGGAACCTCTTTGCCCGGCTCAGGATGCTCTTCTCAAAGTGCATTTGGCAATTACCAATGCATCGGACACTGGCGGTGATTCTAACAAGAAACTAAAAGATAAGGTGGAAACACGCCTTCTTGTCCCTACCAGCCAATCTGCAAATATAATTGGCAAGTCTGGTTCAACTATCAAGAAGTTGAGAAACAAGACAAATGCAAACATCAAAGTTAATCCAAAAGAAACAAATGACCCCAGTCAGTCATATGCTATGGATTTCGACAACTTTGTTCTGGTAAGTAAGATCTCAGCATTTCGATTAGATTGTTGAAATACACTTATCAATAGATCTGCTGACAAAAACCTGCCTGTTAAATTTACTCATGTTTAACTATGAAGATCTTATTGAATAAAATTCTGATCTTGAAAGAGAAGAATTATGTTGACATGAAGCTCTAGTTTGTGAGGGTACCTATGCCCTATGGTGTAAGACTTGACGGGAACATGAACACCCAAGAAAATGGATTTTTGAGTTTTACCAATATTCTGGTATTGGGCTTCTATCTGTAGCTTGTTTTTATTTGCAAAAAATCCATATCTAGGGAGTTGTGCATAGGCACTAGTATATTATTCATGTAACTCTTGTTTATGGTTTTCTTGTAATTGACTTGCCAAAAAATTTAGAGGGTGAGCCTTGTTCCCATAGTAAGGTTGGTCAATTGTGACCAACCACGGTGATGGGTTCGAGTATGAAAGCAGCTCTCTGCTAAGCAGGGGTAAGGCTGTGGACATTCGGTTCCTTTCTAGACCCACAGCCGCATGAACCTTTTTGCAGTAGGTACCTTTTGTTTTCTTCCCCCTGTTCTCAAGGTTTTGCTTCTCCTGGTTTTACTATCTTGAGTCATTTCTGGTGCCTCCTGTATTGAAAATTTATGCATGCATTACCCTGTGGATGACATAGTTTGTACCAGGCAATGATGTATATGCTGCGTCAGACATTTGTGATATATCCTATGTTGTGCGTGTGTGTGATAAATGCATGTCTCAGTGGTTGGCGTAAATCATTGAAAATTTATGAATGCATGCCCTGTGGATGACATTGTCTAATGTGCGCAACTGCATTTATGTTGTTAATTTTTGATTGATCTGTTTTTAATGACTTCTTAACCATTTGGAGGTCTATTGTTGGGCTTGGTGACTGGATACATGTTCTACAGAATGATTTTGGTATTAGTGGAGGGAGAATAGTGTTTCTTTAGTTTCCATTTAAAATGATCTTGTTACTATTGTGTGTATATCCAATGTATAAGTGGACGCAATCCTGATTGCTAAGAAGTTTAAACACATCCAGGTGAATGCCCATGCATTTTATCCATTGAACTTTTGTTGCTTATTGAACTTTCCACCTGCCTCTGATCAGTGAGAAATTATTTTTGTGAGCAGATAACAGGTGCGGCTGAAGCAGTGAAGAAGGCATTATATGCCATATCATGTATCATGTACAAGTTCTCTCCTAGAGAAGATGTCCCTCTTGAGACGTCAGTGCCAGAAGCCCCCCAAAGTATCATTATCCCATCAGACATCCCTATTTATCCTGCTGGTGGTTTCTATCCAAGTGCCGACCCTATGGTTCCTAGTTCGAGATCCATGCCATCAATCATAGGAGCTCCACCTTCTGCACAAGATCTCCCTGTATACACAGACACAGGCAATGCATGGCCAATGTATTCAAGTGCCCTTCCCATGGTTTCTGGTTATGCAGCTCCATCTCGATCTGAGGAGTTGATGATAAGAATGTTGTGTCCTTATGACCAGATTGGCCGTGTTATTGGCAAGGGAGGAAGTTCCATTAAAAGTGTGAGGCAGGCAAGTGGTGCCCGTATTGAGGTTGATGATAAAAAAGCTGACCGTGATGAATGTCTTGTCACCATCACGTCAACAGAGGTTAGACCTTTTCATTTCTTTTTTCGTTTTCTTTAATTTCTAGTTGATTGTGTCATCTTATCATCATTGTTGTCACTTCTTGGTCATCAATGGAATTGAAATATATCATATTTTATATACAAAATATTTTGCAGATAATTTAGGCTATGGATTTCTTCTTGCCAAAACAGATGAATGTGCCCTAGAAATTTTCTTGCTTGAACTAGACATCATGTATCTTCTGGTTTTCGCATACAATCGAATCAAGTAGATTCAAATATTGGAATGAGTGTAGTTATAATATTGGAAAGAATGTAATGTGCGCTTAGTTGATCTCCCTGGGTGGGATTGTAAACACCACTCTTCCTGTCTGCCTATTCCAGACATGCATACTTGCTTCTGTATTTCTTTCTGAACTACTCCTATCAATCTTCTATTTCCAAATTGATGACAAGTGTCCTCACTTTGTTGACAGTCCTCAGATGATGTGAAATCAGTGGCGATTGAAGCTGTTTTACTGCTGCAAGAGAAAATAAACAACAATGATAATGATAGTGTTGGTATTCGTTTCCTTGTTCCATCTAAAATTATTGGGTGTATTATTGGAAAGAGTGGTGCTATTATAAATGAAATCCGGAAGAGGACAAAAGCTGATGTGCGGATATCAAAAAGTGAGAAGCCCAAGTGTGCTAATGATAATGATGAGCTAGTTGAGGTTTGTTTCTGTGCCTGCCTTATGAATATAATCCGGGTGTTATATCTACTTATTTAATTGTTCTGTTCATTTAGGTGTTTGGAGAGGTGAGTAGCGTGCGAGATGCACTTGTTCAAATAGTTTTGAGGCTCCGAGATTATGTTTTGAAAGACAAGGACAGTGGTGGGAATCCTCCTGCTGCAGCTGCTGATTCTACTTATTCCAGCGGTGTTAGTCTTTCTGTGCCTCCAGCATTGCCTAGTGTCCCTTCAGTTGCTCCACTGGGTTATGATCAAAGGGTTGACAGCGGAAGTGGCTTGGGCCTGCTTTCCTCAAGTGGCCTATATAGATATGGGTCATTGCCGGTATGTTACATGCAGTTTCATATTCAGTATTTTTTTTCCAAGTTATTGTATTGGAATCATGTGCCAATATTGACATATTCTTGCACTGGACAACTGCTTTGATTTATCTTGTTGCTGCTTAACATTAATTGTGAGATTCTACACTTGTCTGATAGGTTAAGTTTCAATGGTTTGCGTTGCCACAGATTACCTCTATCTTACCTTGATGTGTGCAACGTTGTGTATAACACTTTGTGATGACCTCTAAGGCTCCAAGGAAAAACACCCAATGGACTTCAAGTTCTGAAAGAGGAATTTTTTAGGTTGTTGCTAACATGCTCTACTGCATTTTATGATGATGTACAATCATTGACTAGATATTCCACCAAATGTGATTAATTATGTGGGCACTGTGGCATCCTTTATGACAAAAATTTTCTTGTAAATGCCAAACTTCATGGTTGTGGGTTTGCATGCAAGTTTTTGATATTTTTGGGTCTGTTCTCTGTGACAGAGAAATGAGATTTTCTTTTTTCTTGCAAATAATCTCTAAATGGTAGAGCACAGGCTAGGAGAATTAGGAAGTTTTTAGAGGAAGAAATCAGAGTTGAAGGGGAGGAGAAGAATGCATAAGAAGACAAAGAGAAAAAAAGTGAGAACAGAAGATGAGTGCACACACACATAGAGCTACATGGGTTCTCTGACCATAATTCACTATCCTAAATCAGAAATTTCATCTTAATACAAACTGTTTGATAGAAGAAAATCTAACTAAGAAGGGAAACATGGTGTAAACTTAGAAACAGAATTTACAAAGGGAAGGGTCTCTGAACTTGTAAGATTCCTGATCAACTTTATACTTGCTCATTATCTAAAATTGACTGACTTGTGTATTCTTATTCTTATATAAAATAATAGCTAACGCGTCCTGATGTGAACGCAAGGACTCCCTGGCTGAAAGCTCAAGTGGGGGCCCTCAAGATGGTTCCAAGAAACCACCCTGAACTGGCTGAACCCTTCTTGGGGACGTTTTGGGCATTTTAGTCTTTATTTTATTTCTGAAATTAACTTCAGAATTTTCCAGAATTTTAATTAACTCCAATTTTGCAATTTGAGTTGAGATTGGTTATGTTTGGACTTTGGAGAAGTCTAGTTTGAGTTAAAGTTGTTTTGAAGGGTCCCAAGTTAGTTTAGGTAAGATTCCTTATCTGTTAGGAGTTGCTTTATGGATGAGAGTCTAGTCAAAGATGTAATTGGAACATTATCTGTTAAGGAATTCCAAAGTGAGTCAGAGTCTTCTATTTTCATGTTATAAATAGGCTCTTTATGTAATGCTATCTTCAGTTTGGATTATTGAATGAAACGTTATTGAGGTTCCTGTTTTGAGGGGACCTCGGCGGGTTTTGAGAGAGTCTTCAACATTCAGCATCTTTATTCAAGTTTCATGTGTTCTTCTTCATCGGTCCAGCAGCTTACATGCCTTCTTCAAGCAAGTCTCTGCAACTTTCAACCAACTCCAGCAGTCACCCATCAACCCCAGCAGCCTTTCAACCAAGTAAGTAAAAACCCCCTACCCACCCCACCTCCCCAAGGTCCATGCACCCAGCCCATGCCCTTCCCATATTCTGCGCAAGGCAGAATCCTTTCCCCCAGACCCCTACAAGCCTAGATCCCCACCCCATTGCTGTTTCAGACCCCTAACCCCCAACCCACCTTTCTGCGACCTAATCCCCTTCCCCAACTTGTCTAGCCCTTAACCATTCCTTCCATTCAGTCCCCTGTTTTCTGGCAAATTTCTGAGAAACAGCAAATCTAGAAATTCTTCAAACTCAATTTGAGACTTCTGAATATGAACATTCTTACAATTCCCTGCTCAACCTTACAATCCAGAACAGTGAAAGCAAGTTCTGAAATCACAAAACTACTAGTTCAGATTTTCCAGCCCTTAACCGGAAACCCTAGTTTCTGAGTCTATTAGATTTCAGACCTGAAACTTACATCTCCGCAGGGTTCTGAGTAGAAAAATCCCTTCTAAACCCTAAGGTATTCATTCTTCTTTGCTGGAATTTCCTGGGCAAACCCTAAGTCTTGGGGAACTACTAAAATACCTCTAACCTAGACCTGGTTTACATCACATCCTATTAAACTTAAGACTTAAGGTAGACCTGGATCATCTCTAATTGGGCACAACTTGGTATGAGTTTGATGCTGGGGCCGATTCAACACTCGACATCAAGTGGAAGGTCAAGACTAGGAAAAGCCCCTAAGGTTGCTGTCGAGATTAGCCAAGTAGTTTTAATTTTAAGGAATTTGAGTGCGCACTATGTTCCCAGTTTATATTCTGTTTTAGAGTTTTAGTTTGACAAGTGTCACACAGTGAGTTTGAATTCCAACTTTCGAAGTCAGTTTACAGGATGATGTAGCTGTAGATTGAATAGGTTTAACTTGGGGCCAGTCTTTTGGATCTCAGTACAAAAGTTAGGTTTTAGGATTTCGGGGAAGTTGATTAGGGTACACAAGAACAGAGGTTTTAGTGGTTGGATGGGGATGAAACTTTGAGACAAGTTAGGTGATAATATATGGGGATGATCCCTAAAGTTTGAACAGTTTTAACGGTTATATCGGGATTGGCGTAGATCTAAGTTTGAAATTTGGGTTTTTGGGAGTACAAAAACTCAGAAAAGAGGGTTTAATCCTTGGATTTTGGATGATATTTTGATGTGTATTCTTGATTGGTAGAAGCGATGATGACAAGTACAGACTGTGGTATGGATTTCCAATGGATTCTAATGGTTAGTTTGGGCTGGAGATAGGTTCTAATGGCTAGGTTTTAAGGTAAAAGAAAGTAGAAAGAAATAGTGTAAGGATTTTGATTAACTGGACAGGAAGAAGAAGAACTCACTGTTATTAAAGGACAGCTCCTGGAATGCTTGGATAGTCCTTGAACTTGCAGAATTTTCAACAATATTGAAGTTCCTTCAGTGAAGATCGAATGAGACAGCTTAGTGGAATTTTAGGAGAGAGGTATAAATTAGTAATACTAATTCACAGAGCATTAATGCTCAAAACAATCTTTCATTCATCGAGTCGTGGGGTAAGCTGAGTAATTACATCAATGTATATATGCAACTTTGGCTGACATAAGATGACATGTAAAACTAGGACTCTAGTAGGACTAGAGTTACTATCCATGGTTGCTCTTCATGTGAACGGTAACTTCATTTTTCCTACTGGAATTACAGCTTCAAATAAGGTTTAAATAAAACCGTTAATAGGATAAACTAAAATTGAAATAACCAAAACGTAAACCCACAAATTTTAGCTGCTGGTGTAGCGGTTCCTCAACGCTTGATCTTTCACCTAATGGTGCTGGTGCATAGTTTGACAGCAAAAGTGCAAAACTGCATCATGGGAGGCCAGTATGAATTTTATTCCATAAATAAAAGTGGAGGCCTTTGACCTGGACTCAAATTTCTGGAAATATGACCTTTGATTTCTCTGGAGTTTTTACTGTTGTGAATTCAGTGATTGTTGCTTTAGGTTCAGCAGTGTACTTTGTCTGACATAAGATGACATGTAAAACTAGGACTCTAGTAGGACTAGAGTTACTATCCATGGTTGCTCTTCATGTGAACGGTAACTTCATTTTTCCTACTGGAATTACAGCTTCAAGTAAGGTTTAAATAAAACCGTTAATAGGATAAACTAAAATTGAAATAACCAAAACGTAAACCCACAAATTTTAGCTGCTGGTGTAGCGGTTCCTCAACGCTTGATCTTTCACCTAATGGTGCTGGTGCATAGTTTGACAGCAAAAGTGCAAAACTGCATCATGGGAGGCCAGTATGAATTTTATTCCATAAATAAAAGTGGAGGCCTTTGACCTGGACTCAAATTTCTGGAAATATGACCTTTGATTTCTCTGGAGTTTTTACTGTTGTGAATTCAGTGATTGTTGCTTTAGGTTCAGCAGTGTACTTTGTCGACCATACGTGTGACAAAATTGACGCGTCCTCACACTTCGAGTTCAGATATGATCTCGACCAGAATTATACACTGACACAATGGTCGAGTTTCCGTTGTTCTGTGGAGGTTTTCCTTGATTGTGTTGCAAAAGAAGCATTGTCTTAGAATATCTTGCTTAACGATGCTATTGATCAATCAACTGGTATCCTTAGCCTTGCAGTTTTCAAAGGAACCTGAAAGTAATGTATCATATCTCATTCAGCAATGCTTATGATGATCAACTCTTTGTATTTATGTTTCCTGTGTTTGGGAGAATTGGGCAAGTTAGTGTCATGTTATCCTAGATGTCCCCTGTTCACCAAATCAACTTACACATCGATTAAGTGCGAGCACCTGCATCTGTGCTAATTATTATTTATGTGAGAGTATATTGCTGTGGGAATGTTGAAGTTTTACTCTGCCAAAATTTATAGCATTAATGTCAGGTATATTTTTGTCCAGTGTGATTTCCATGTTGAATGTATGGGCTATCACTTAAAATTCCTCACGTTTCTAGTAATTTACCTTCATTGAATCTTTTTGTGTGTGTGAAGGTAGGAGAAAACGGTTACGGTTCTTTGTCTTCATACTCGTCATCAAATTTCTATGGAGGGTTCGTACTTTCTAACGCATTACTTGTTTTTACAAAGTTTGTTTCATTCTTGCACTCACAAAATCCTCGTTGCAGAATGCCACCACCTTCAACCTTAGACATAGTGATACCTGGAAATGCAGTTGGTAAAGTGTTGGGCAAAGGCGGGGCAAACCTCGCTAACATTCGGCAGGTAGGTCTTCATTCATTTCGTTTGGAGTCAACATTCTTCTCTCTTTTTTGGGTTAAAGTTATGCTTTCTAGTTTATATCTGTTCTATTGGGAACAATGAAGGTGCTCTCCTGGAAGAAATTAATGTACTTTGGTTGATTGATTACTGCGGGGGAATTGTTTCAGCCATGTTCCTAATGGAAAAGAAAAATGTGATTATTTTCATGACTTTATGGTGAATACTAACTCCAACCAGTATATCTCGGTGTAGGAAATTTAGATTGGTCCAGAAATCAGGTTGCGGTAGTATGGTCAATTTACAATGGACTCCAATGAGAATACAAAGTGGCTGAAGAATCATACGCAGGGAATTATCAAATAAATGAACATATCTATGAATCTACCACATTAATTTGGAGATTAAATTGATAGACCAAGAGGAACAGATTTGTTGTAACTGAAGTGAACTGTTGTGATGCAGACCTGGTATATGGCTACTATGGTGGCTGTAATGGAGGAGAATTAGAAGAATTAGAAGTGGAGGAAGAAGAGGAAGAGGGAGGGAGTGCTCACACTCACACACCAGACACAGGCTCTCATAAACACAATTTATTCTATTAAATCTCAAAATTGTATCATAATACAAGATATTTAAAGAAAAACAAATTGCAAATCCTAGTTGGAATCAAATTCCATAATAGAATGCAAACAAAGTCTAGAACCACTTACATAGTAGTACTAAAACAAATAGAAGAGCAAAATTAAAACTGAAATGAAATACTAATTTAAGTCCAACTCTTGTTGGACCAAACCCCAGTGAACCAGTTCTTCTGGCTGGACTGGAACTGATTAAACTGATCTGATACTGCATCATGTTGTCAAAACAAGCAGCTTATATAGCAAGAAGCTTATTATGTAGCCCTAGATTGAATAGGATTATGTGGGGGCAATTAACCAAGGTCTCTACAGAACCAGCTTCTTAAGTAGGCCAAAACTGAGTGGGTCTCACTTGAGGGATATAGGGTTTGATGGTGGGGTTATGGCAAGTTGATGTAGGCTAGAATTTTGTGGAAAATCACAACTAAATCAGGTGATCAAACCTGGAGTTATAGAGGATTTCTAGTAGGAATAAGGCTAAGGATGGTAATTGTAGGTAATCAACTGGTCAGGTTGCATTGAGATTTGAATGGTTTTGATATAAGGATATGGGGTTGATATTACCACTGGTTCATACCAGCAAAGCTGGTTCAATTTAAAACATGAAATTTAACTATGGAAATAATGCTGCTGCTACTACTACTAATAGACTCTAGGATTACTTGTTCTTCTTGACATGGCCCTTGATTGAAAGGTACCATCTAGGAATAACCAGGGTCTACGAGCCAAGCTTGAGTAGTTCAGAATGGTGTGGATTCAGTTGCAGATTAGGAGTTGCTGGCATTGGTGTTTTGACCAGAAATTTCAACATGGTACAAGTATGTAACATGTTTTGATGCCCTGTTTGGGTGGATTCTTGGTATTTTTTTTGGCCTGGTTTTGGTGTATGTTGTAATGTGAGGAATTGCTCCTCTAAAAGTAAGTTATTCACAAGACCCCAATAGGGTATTTATAATTACAACTTAGTTAAGTCCTATACTAAGTAGAAAAAGGAAATATAGAAATAAAACTCTAGACATATGAGGAAACATAATCCTATTCTAATTAGGAAAATCTTAGTCCATGTTTTCAACACTCCCCCTCAAGTTTGAGCATAGATATTTATCATGCCTAACTTGCTCATAATGTAATTGAATATCTTCGTGCTCAAGCTCTTTGTGATCACATCAGCCCGTTGCTCGTTTGAAGTAATAAAGGTGATATGGATCAGCCCAGCGTCAAGCTTCTCTTTGATGAAATGTCTGTCAATCTCTACATGCTTAGTCCTATTATGCTGTACTGGGTTATGAGCTATGCTGATTGCTGACTTACTATCTGAGTATAACTATATAGGAACCTCCAAATCTGTCCCAACCTCTTGAAGCAGCCCTTTAAGCCATAGTACCTCACAAGTGCCTTGAGCAATCGCCCTAAACTCGGCCTCGGCACTGGACCGTGCAACTATAGCCTGTTTCTTGCTTCTCCAAGTCACAAGGTTATCTCCCACATATACATAATACCCAGAGGTAGACCTCCTATCATCTGGACATCCTGCCCAATCTGCATCTGTATATGCCTCAATCTTCAAATGTCCATGAGCTGAAATTAAAATTCCTTTTCCTGGAGTAGTCTTCAAGTATCTCAAGATCCGATATACTGCATCCAAATGTGAGGAATAAGGATCATGCATATACTGGCTAACAAGACTAACTGCAAATGTGATGTCAGGTCTAGTGTGAGATAGATAGATCAACTTTCCCACTAATTTTTGATACCTTATCTTGTCAACTGGTTCTCCTTCCTTTGCTTTCAAGTGTAGGTTAGGCTCAATAAGAGTCTCAGTAGGCTTACATCTTAGCATTCCAGTTTCCTCAAGAAGATCCAATGTATACTTCCTCTAGGATAGAGATACACTGCTAGTAGAATATGCCAACTCTAAACCTAGGAAATATTTTAGTTTTCCCATATCTTTGATCTCAAATTCAGTTCCCAAAAAAATCTTTAATGCTAAAATCTCATCATCACTACTGCCTGTGATCACAATATCATCTACCTATACTAAAAGTATAGTAGTGTGGCAACCATCTCTTTTAATAAACAAAGTGTGGTCTGCATTGCTCTGCTTATAGCCATTAGATATCATTGCCTTATGGAACCTTCCAAACCACGCTCTTGGAGATTGCTTCAGCCCATATAAAGCCCTCTTTAACTTGCACACTTTCCTATAAGTCTCTATAGTAGAATACCCGGGTGGTATATCCATATATACCTCTTCTTGGAGTTCTCCATGCAAAAAAACATTCTTCACATCTAATTCTTGTAAACTCCACCCTTTATTAATTGCACATGAAATAATAGTACGAACTGTGTTCATCTTGGCAACAAGGTCAAATGTCTCCTGGTAGTTAACGCCATAAGTCTGAGTGAAACCTTTGGCCACCAATCTTGCCTTGTACCTTTCAACAATCCCATCTACCTTGTATTTGATCACAAACACCCATTTGCACCCAACAGTCTGCTTTCCTATGGGTAAAGTCACCAAGTCCCACGTTTTGTTTTTTCCAGAGCTTGCATTTCCTCATCCATATCTTCTTTCCAGTTTGAGTGAGATAATGCCTTCTGCCAAGTGTTAGGAATAGTAGTAGAGGACAAAGAGGAAATAAAACTTTAAAATTCTGGAGATAGAGACTGATATGAAACATAATTGGAAATAGGATGCTTGGTGCAAGTTCGAGGCTACTTTCTTAATGCAATTGGTAAGTCTAAAGTAGGATTAGAAGAAGGGTAAAAGACAGACTCACCTGGAAGCACGGATTGTTCAGGGCCAGGAACCAAAGCTTTTGAGTGGCTTGGTTTAGAAGGGGTCACTTGTTGATTTTTTTGATAGGTCTTCAGAAGTCTAGTCTCCCCTGTATATCATCCACCAACTGTTCCTGTTCGGTCATTCCATCTTCCAAAGGAGGATCATCTGTAGGAATCTCAAGAGAAATATCCAAAGGAGGAATCAACATTGGAACCTCTTCACTAAAATTCTCCCCTTGAAGAGGTGTAGGGGGAAAAAAGGAATTTGTTTTTGGAACACAACATCCATAGAGAAGAAAAAATGACGAGAACTAGGATGATAACACTTATACCCCTTATGTGTAGGAGGATAACCTAAAAAAATGCACTTTAACCCACAAGGATCTAACTTTCCATGAACATGGTGGTTCTGGACAAAGACAATACATCCAAAAACCTTAGGTGAGACTGTAAAGATTGCTGTACCTAAAAGAACCTTAAGGGGACAGTGTTGGTCTAAGACTCGGGAAGGCATTCGGTTAATTAGATATGCCGCAGTAAGAACGGCTTCACCCCAAAACCGAAGAGGCACATGCATAGAAAACATGAGGGAACGTGCTACCTCAAGTAGATGTCTATTCTTGCGTTCGGCAACCCCATTTTGAGGTGGAGTGTCGATGCAATTAGTTTGGTGTATGATGCCATGGTTTGCTAAGTAGGAAGGGAATGCGCCACCCAAGTACTCAGTTCCGTTATCCGTACGAAGGATTTTGACTGTCGCCCCAAACTGAGTCCTAATCATATTATGAAAATTTTGAAAGCATGAGAAAACATCACTTTTTTGGTGAAGTAAGTAAACCCATGTGGTCCTAGTACAACAGTCAATAAAGGTAACAAACCATCTATGACCAGATACAGACACTGTCTGAGAAGGACCCCACACATCAGAGTGAATGACTGAAAAATGAATTTTACTATGATTATCTGAAATAGGGTAAACATGCTTGGTCTGTTTGGCCAAAATACATGCCTCACAATAAAAATCATTTAAATTGCACCTTTTAATCAGATAAGGAAATAATTTGGACAAAATAGGTAAAGGAATGTGGCCAAGACGACTATGCCACTGTAATAAGGTAAAAAGTGCAGGGGAGGTGGAACTAGAGACCGTAGAAAGAGCTGATAGGGACCCATCCATTAAGTAAAGCCCCCCTTTCTGTTTACCACTGCCAATCGTAAGCTCTGTTTCAAGGTCTTGAAACACAATAAGAAGGAAAAAAAGTTATTTTGCAGTTCATATCACGAGTAAGGCTACTGATAGATAAAAGATTAGCTGAAAACTTAGGAACATGCATGACATTAGATAAGGTAAGAGAAGGCGAACAGATAATAGATCCTTTCCCAGCGATAGGGGAGAGAGACCCATCAGCCGTTCGAACGTCCTGAGCAATAGGGACAGATGAATAAGTATGAAACAAAGTAGATGAGTTTGTCATATGGTCGGTTGCCCCAGAGTCAATTACCCATGAGGGATAAGTCAAATTGACATTGTGACAACCAAAAATACATGTGGGGATTTGTGGATCAACAAAGGGATCAATAACAGAGGCTATACTCGTATTGAAAGTCGGTACTGGAGAAGATGAGTCAAGTCTAGACATCAATTGGCGAAGGTGCTGGAGCGCATCTGAGGAAAGAGGTGTTGGAGTACTCAGGGTGTCAGAACTAGCTTGATTTGTAGATGTTTGATTGTTGCCCTTGATTCCATTTCTACTTCCTCCACGGGAATTTGTTGGACGTCCATGCAACTTCCAACACTTGTCCTTTGTATGACGCTCTTTTCCACAATACTCGCACTTTACTGGAGGGCAAAAATTACCAAAACTATATTTATTATTGCCATAACCAGCCATCGATGCAGATCTATCAGATGTTTGAGTATGTACCATAGCTGACCTTTGACTGTCCTCGGTATCTACCATGGCATAGGCTTGAGCTAGAGAAGGGAAAGGCTCTATGCGTGAATTGATCAAATTCTATATTCAATCCTGCCAAAATATTATAAACTCTTTGTTTATCTTCCCATTGTTGATAGGCAATAGCATTTTCAGCATTCTTCGGTGTAAACTTCCCATAGAAATCTAAAGTTTGGTAATATCTTCGAAGAGTGTTATAGTACTGAGAAAGAGGAAGATCCTTTTCTTTTAACTGATTGATTTTTCGTCTAATTTCAAAGCACTATGCATCATTGCCAACTCTAGAGTATGTATCTTTAGTAACTTTCCAAATAGTTGCCGCATCAGGAAGGAGGAGATAACTCTCTGCTATGCTAGATTCAATGGAGTTGATGAGAAAATCCATGATCAAGTATTCATCTGTATACCACTTGGAAAGTTGCAGACCAGGTGTGGAAGGTTTGGTAAATTCCATCAAGATGGATAGTAAGACCACAAGCACCAACAGCAAGAGAAACTGAACGAGACCATCTAAGATAATTTGTCTTAATTAAGTTTCACAGTGGTTATCTGAAGCGGAGAAAACTCACGATCCTTATGAATGGATGACATGGGAGACTCTTTAGATGTACCAGATAAAGGAGATATGGGATCATCCATCATCGTAAGGAGAAATTATTCAAAAAGTCCCTGAACTTTTTCAAAATTTACGAAAAAGTCCTAAAATCTTTTCAAAATTACTCCCACTAATTCACGTGAAAAGTATCTCCTCAGTTTACCTCAAATTGGTATATTGTTGAATCAAAGTACATCAGGAAAGTTTCCAGGAAAGATTGGAGGGACACAACCGGTCCGCTTAAATACCAGACTCCTTAGACAAAATTTTCCTAAACATGCACTTAATCACCCAATATAAATTTCCAGGGTACCCGAAAAGAAAACAAATATGTGAATAGCGACGTCAAAAAAATTTCTAAAGCATCTCTGTAGGATGAAAACAAAACCGTTTTATGATAATGAATAGCGACATCAAAAAAAAATTTCTACAGCACCTCTGTAGGATGAAAACAAAACCTTGCTCTAATACCATGTTGTAATGTGAGGAATTGCTCCTCTAAAAGTAAGTTATTTACAAGACCCCAATAGGATATTTATAGTTACAACCTAGTTAAGTCCTATACTAAATAGGAAAATGAAATATAGAAATAAAACTCTAGACATATGAGGAAACATAATCCTATTCTAATTAGGAAACCTCAGTCTATGTTTTCAACAGTGTACAACCTAGTTTGAGGCCAACACAATATAAGTGTTATTTTTGCCTAAAATTTAGCCAAAGTGATGTTTTTAATCGGCACATGTCATGTTGTATGCGGGTGAAACTAGAACTCTAGAACATGCACATAAATCTAAATATGGATATTATGAAAGAGAAAACTAAAATTTTCTTTAAAATGCAATAGCAAATACAAGAACATATAGAATTCAATATACAAGTGGAAGTGTAGAACTTAATTCTCAGTTAAAAATTACAATTAATGACACATAACAATAAATGGGTGAATTACAATGAATGAATGAATAAGTAAGATACATCATACAAGATATCAGAAGTCCACAATAACAAATATAAACCACGAATGAGACCTAGTCTAATCTAACAAAAGTTGTTTTGTCAGGCTGGATTCATCCCCTGAATCATGGAGTATTCTAAATATTTGACGTTAACAGGCCTTGACATGGTACGGAAAAAGTTATCCTTGTAGTCTGTCATTGCCCTTCTATAGTTAGCATCATCAACATAAAGTAGATATCCTATCCTAGGGAATTTGATGTATGGCCATGGACTGTAACTCGTTTGTGGAACTGGGATTATTGGTTATGTTGGTCCTAATGGATATCCAAAGATGGAGTCCACAAATGATGCACCTGATCCATCCCCATACCCCGATGCAAACATGCTACTGGAATCGGTATATGAACCACCATATGCTCCATCATATCTATATTCATAGCCATAAGCCCTTATGGTACTGCCCCTTCGAATTTTGGTGAAATTTTTGAGATTTCAGCGAAATATTGTAGATGTTGAATTTCGTTTCAACCATGTCAAAACTACTGAAAATTGGCAAAATTTCGTGAAATTAAATACTATGGTTGCTGGTATGCTTGTGACTAGTAAGTGATGGGGAGTTTTTAGTGAAGTTCTAATGTTTTGCAAAAGTGTTTGGATGTTGGCTTTTAAGTTTTCAGCAAATTGGGGTTTTCTTAGGTTTCGAGAAAGTGAAGGATGAAATTCTAAGGTTTTGACTAAACAGATTGGAACAGAATTTGGATGGTTAGGTTTTATGTAATTAGCAGATTAGGGATGGATTTGGAAGTTTAGGGTTTTTAGTAGTCAGCACCAGCCTTTGACGTGGGTCCCAAGACCTACCCCAAGTGGAAGACCAAGGCCTTAGGGAAACCCTAGGCCTGCTTCCCAGCAGCACGGCAGCACAAAGAAGCACTTGTGGCAGTAGCAGGGGTTGATGGTAATTCTGCAAACTGTACCCCTATGATGGACTCCTTTGTTGGGGACTGGTATTTTAAATATTCAGTCCTAGATAGTGTCTAAAGTGAGTCCTAGACTAGTTTCTAATTTCAGCACAGGTTTGTTTCTAATTCTATTGTTAGAATCCAATTAGGACATCTAACTTAAAGTTGATCCTAATTTAGTTAGTTTGTAAGAAACCAAGTTAGTTAAGAATTTATTAGTTGTGTGGCTATGTAACTGACCTGTTGCATATAATCAAGAGAGCGTTTCTCAGATATCAATAAATTCAGCTATTGCAGCCTAGTTATTTTGCTGTTCCTTGAGAACTGGTAATCCAGAGTGTTAAGCTACCTCCTGGTGTTCAAATAAGGGTCTCCTGTTAAGCCAAGTAGGGGTTCCTTTATTGCTGTGGATTCAGGCTGCATTCAGATCAGTCCATTCTCCCCACAACATCAAACAAGGCTTCTTTGTCCAGGTGAATGGCAACCAGCAATCCCCTGTGCCCCTCTTGTTGCCCCCTGTAATTTCCATTTGAATCCCTACCCCATTTGAACCCTTCTCAACATTTACAAACCCTACATTCATATCAGGCCATTAGACCCCAAAATTTCCTGAACTTGGGAGATGCTAGTGTAGGCATTCAACCTTACTATATCCCTGATTTAACCGAAATGAAAGACGACTGTTACAGCAGAAATTCTCCAGTAATTCTAATTGGTCCTTATTCATCTCAGATCGCGAATTATTGGTCTTCATTCCATGAGGCAACTTCTGCTTTAGAATGGGGCAGCAATGTTGAGCGAGTGTTGCTGGTGGTTTGGAAATGTTGTTGGCAAATTTTAGAAGTATTAAATGGTTAATTGGGTAAATAATGAGGTGGAGTTTGTGGAAAACAAAAATTAAAAGGAGATTTGGGGATTGGGATTTTTAGAAGATTTGAATAAGAATTATGGGGCGAGATTCTTGAAACTCACTGTTGCAGAAATACCTTGAGAGCAGCTTGTTTAATGGTGAATGTCCCAAAATCCGCATGAAATTCCAGCAATTTTGAGAGGATGGAATCATATGAGAAACAGTGGTTTTTATTTTTTATTTTCTTTATTTATTGACAGCACCTGGGCACATCAAAGTGTCCATTACATAGTAAAACGCCTGGGTCAAAAGCCCAGCATGTATGGAACCTTTCCTAGACTTATTCCTAGGAAAGAATTGCAATTTGGCTCTTTAGATCATCACTCAGCAACAACCCACAGGAGGAGAATTCTTCTTCGAGGTTGGCAAAGATTCAGCTGATGGATGTGGAGACGTTGCAATGGTCAGAAATAGAAATTTCCATAAGACAGAATTAGGTACTAACAAATGATTAGATAATTAGCAGCAAATAACTCAGAGACTTTAACATGTCAGTGGAAAGAGTAGAAGAAAGATAAGACTAAGAGAAGATGGAAATGGATGTGGAAACATGACTTCGGAATCACAGTCAAGGTCTGGGGAATGGCTTCACCATCATTTCCCAAATGTTGAATCACAGCATTGCTGGAACTGGATTGCCATATTCCAGTGAAGTTAATCACTCTAAAAAAAATGCAAAAGCCAAATTTCTTAGTAATGACAGGCTGACAGCTTAGGCTGCTCCCCTTCATTTACATACATACAGTGATACAGGAACAAGAAATCCCTATCCATGGTAATACAAAGCTCAAGTCCTTTTGAATTTGGGAAAGACACTGTGAAGTAGTAGTATGGCTGTATATGTTTCACCCCTCCAGTCCCTGCTGTAGGGTGCATCCTTTTTTCCTGGGATGTATTTATGAGCCACATATTATATTCAATGTGGAATTTGACAATAAGATTGGTTGGATGTCCTTTACAATATGGACCCACCCATTATTTGATACACGATAAGGGTTAAATGTTGCTGGACTTTGTTGGCTTCGCTAGCCTTTTTTTGATATGTAATTTTTGTCATTGACTCTTCTAGATGGTTTCATTTTCATGCCATAAGATAACCTTGATCTGATTTCTATTTCGTTCCTAACCCTTAATCTCCTTTCAACATTCATTTGGCAGATCTCAGGAGCAATTGTAGAGATCCATGACTCCAAATCATCACGTGGTGACCGCCTTGCCCAGATATCTGGCACGCCTGATCAGAAGCGTTCGGCTGAGAACTTGATTCAGGCATTCATAATGGCCACATGAGATTTCTGGGTCATGTTGGTAGTGACAATGAAGTCTAGTTTATATTCAGAGATCTCTTCCCGACAGTTTTCTTCTTCACATTTCTTTTAGATGTTGCTCCAGAGGAATTTAATGTTCCTAGGTTTCTCCTATGGAAACTCCTATTTCCTGCATAACTGAGCCTGCTTGAGATTCATTGGTGGATTCACACTCAGCTTTTCATTGGGAGCTAGGCTTCTGTCTTAGGTTGCTTAATCTTTTCCCTGTTTCAGAATATCTTAGAAGTTAAGTAGGATCTTTCTTATCTATTTGGTTTTCAACCACGTCTTATCTTGGACAAGCATAGACTCCATCTTATTTCCAGTGTGGTGCTGTGGTCTTTAAATGTTCACTCCAGTAATTTACTCTTTAATGATCTTTTACTTGTTTCATTGCTACTCAAAGTATTCATGATATATATGTGTGCTTTATTTTTCTTGTCTTTGAACCCTTGCCCTCAGCTGTTGTGAAAATGGTCATTTTCTATCGATATATACATAGCAATGTGGTTGGTTTATCTGACTTCCTGGTGTTCTCCTGATTTGTATTATGCAAATTAGTTTGTGCCCTGAAAAACCGTATTACTGCCAGAACCTAAATTAGAAACGTTCCAAAAAATATTGGGTTCATTCCTTCTGCAATTTTCATAAAGAATCTCTCCAGATTAGGATAGTGGAATTTTATGGTTCTCCAGCCTCTAAATCTTAGTTTTATTTCTGCATTTCAGCTGGGATCATTTATTCTTGAAGATTCCATAACAAAAAGCTCTTACCTTTGTTACCTAGAGAACCTGCTATTACACTGCCTTAAAAATTTCACAGTTCCACTTCTGGATCTAGTTCTGCAATCTCTCTGTTGGATCAAGATCAGCTACAATTTTATCATAAAATTCATATCTGTTTCATCTAAAAGCTGCTGTTGCATTGTTTGTATTGCCTTAAATATTGACCTTAACATTTCATTCTGGGTCTAGATTTGCTGTTTTTCTTTTGTATCAAGATCTGCTGTTTTTGCCTTAAATATTGATCTTAAAATTTCGTTCTGAGTCTGGATCTGCTGTTTTTCTTTTGTATCAAGATCTGCTGTTTTTCTTTTGGATCAAGATCTGCTGTTTTTCTTTTGGATTATGATCTGCTCTCTCCCTCTATCTCTGTTTTTATATGTGCCCCATAGCCAGTTTTGTTTAATTTTTATCGTCATAGTTACTGTGTCTTTCCTCTCCTATATTTCTTTACTTCTTTGAGTTGGCAGTGGTTCTGTAATATTTGATCTAGAATTAGCTGGTAACTACTATAGTTCCCAAAATCTTCCGGTGTTTTGTGGCCAAACTAGACACTTTGAATGTGGCTAGAATGAAGAATGCTAATCGAAAAGATGTTTAGCATGCTTCTGTTTTTGTTAATCGTGCCTCAAGTATTGCATTTCTTCCTCTGGTCCTTCACCTTGTTTATTTTGCCGACATTTCAGTTTTACCAATGATATTTGATGGTAGTTGTTCTGGTTGTCGACCAATCTTCAACTTTATTATCACACGAAGCACATCAGTGACTTCGAAAATTATGCTCTAATCAAATAGCTCTTCAGCATGCCATCATTTTTGTGATGAGATTTACATAGCTCCAGGTTCTTAACTCTATAGACAATTCACTGTGTCAAATAGAATTTAATGTGCTTATCTTAACCCCCTTTTTTGACAAACTTGGATGACTTCTAGGCTAGAATTTTTAGTGCTAGTTGAAAGCTAATAGGATTGCCTTGATTCTTGTTTCAAGTAGGTGACACCCTAAGTTGTAGTCTCTACTTCTCCCTGTTTTATTTTAGAGTCCAGATTGTACATTGCTGATATCTGGCAGCATGAAATTTTAGTGCAGCATCAGTTGGTATGCTTCAAACTTCAGTGTATATATTGAAGTAGATGTCTGGTTTGCTAAGGGTTTAGCTTGGTGGTTTCAGAACAAGGGAAGCAGGGTTGTGTCTTGATTGGTGAAATACCTGCTGCAAAAAGAATGACGAACGGAATATCTGTGAATAGATGAGGTGTTGGTTTATTTTTTTGATCGACCGACATCTCATTGTACAGAAGAGAATGTGTATACGTTTCTTAGCTTCAAATATGAAGATTCATTAAATGAGTTTGAACTCTGCTATGGTGGTTTACTTGCTTATTATCTGATTTGTTCATAAAGTATGTTATTATTCATAACTTCATTTCATATTGCCATGGTTTAGGATCTGTCTGCATTCACTGAGTTTAGGGGCTTATGGGCTTATAAATTTTCTAAATTGCCATCATCGCTATCTTGGGTCATTTTCAACATACATGTTTAATTTTTCGGTGTTCTGTGTTTCTCTAATGGATATTAACTTCTTTTGATTTGCTGAACTTACTGAAATTTCATATGAACACCCCCTGGCCCTGGGGTTTTATGTTTTGGGGAACTTTAGATATGGGTCTTCATTCATTAATTTGGAAGGAGAACTGTTGTAGGTCAGGCTGGTCTACACAATCCAATGCAGGAAGATAACTTTGCCTCCAGGTTTAAGAATCTGCTTCCTAAGCTTAGCACATCTATGTCAATGTTAATGCTAGGATATATTATGTTTTTTTTTTTTTTTTTTTTTAATTTTTTTTTATTTCCACTTGAAATTATAAATTCCAAGATGACCCGTTCAGACCAGGTAAAACAGATACCAAATGGATCGACGAATGAAAGCTATTATTAAGAAAGAAAGAGAATCGAGATGGATGAGTTTGTGAAAACTATGGTTCTATCAAGATGGTGTGTTTTCCTTGTTTCTTTTCTTCACTGAGAATATTTAGTGTATTGTTTGATTCTAGGTATTTTAGTTTTTAGGTAATATGTTATATTAGGGCAAATTATATATAGATCCATGTATTATTAGCAATCAATTATATTTAGTACCCTTGAAAAACATTCAATTACAGATGCCATCTTACTGCTCTAGTAGAGTTGTCCATTTACAAGGCATCTGTAATTGTTTTTTTCTTTTTTTGAGGAATAATAGATGTAATTGATTGTAAATATATTTTTAAATAATATTAAGCAAAGGGGTGGTTTTGTTTTATTTTTTTGGTTGTTGTTTTTGTCTTTGTGTTTTAACATCAACAAAAATTCCCATATGAAAGTCCTCGAGCTCTTTTATTTTGCCTCAGTGGGTTAGGAGTTTTAGTTGAAAAGGTCTATTTTGCAAGGTCATTAAAATTTTTTAGAATTAAACCGAGATTTTTGCAATCTCATTGAAAAAGACGTATTTCAAATTGGACAAAATTTAGCGTTGATGTGAATTTAATTAATCCACACGATGTTTATCGAAGTGTCCAAAACAATATGGGTAAGGTTAAGAGGCTTACTTGAGCAGTACCCTTCAGGCAAGGTTTAAAGATATGATATGACATGGTCGACAAGAATCTATATTTAGATACAATTGATATAAATACAGTAAGGCTGTAGCTCTTTATTAGATTGTACTAAAAAATATTCGTTAGTATGATATAATACTCGATATAAGACGATATATTTCTTAAAACTATTTGACTGGTAGAATACTCAATATCGATATTTTAAATGATTCTTTTGGGTGTTGAGAGAAGTTCTAGGACCTCTTAAGGGCCTGTTTGGTTACATGAGTATGAAGATTTCAAATTTATAGATTTCAAATCTATGGAGTCATAATTTATAAAATTAAATGTTTGGTTGTTGAATAAAATCTGTGGATTCATCCTAAAAAACTATTTGATCGACGTGATTTTTGTGAATGTGAAAATGTATGGCTTTTTTTAAAATTTTTAGATTTCACCCCTTTCCCATAAATCTACAGATTCACGTTTTTAGTATAAAAAGGTGAATCTCTAGATTTCATGAATTTAGAAATTTTTACAATCAAATGGGTATAATTCTCAGATTCATGAATCCAAAATCTCTGGATTCATGTAACCAAACAGGCCCTAACCAAATCCCTCGGACATGGTTGAGAACAAGTGATTCAAGGTTTAATCCAACGTTTCTACATAGGAGGTCAGAGTTCGAATTCCCTAGGGCTAAGGGCGAAGCCCCGCTTATATTAATTATATAAAAAGCGCATTGTGGATGTAGTCGTGGTGCGCGCAAACTGGTCCGGATGAACCTCATTCCAAAAAAAAAAAAAAAGAAGGTTTAATCCACATTGTGGGGCCTTAAACATTTCGTTGAAGATGAAACCCAAAAATCCATCCTGATCTTTTAGATTTTGTATTATAAGTTTATAACTCTCGCGGACACCAAAATAGGGTTACAAATAGACACTAACGACTTAGAAACACAGTACAATAATATGGTTTTCTATCATCTTTTTTCATTTTTTCCGCTTCATTCTCATATGGCCATATGGGTCTTCAAGGGAGTGGTGGGCCCACTAGGGAAACAGATACGTTGAGCCTAATTTCTGACGTGTAGTGGGAAATTTTTGTCTTTCCAGCAGGTGATGCCGTAATCCAATGTTAGGTGCACTTCCTTCTTCTACCGTGTGTGACTGTGGATTACGGTGAACTGCATTATCTGATCGATGGAACATTGACGTGGACGAGAGAGAATAATTACACATAAATTAGCATATGCCTTATCCACAACTATAAGTGAGTTTGTTTAAAATTACAAAATCATCCTCTATCTTTTCTTAAAAAAAAAAGATAAAATTATTTATATACTCCATAAACTTGCAATCAAATTTAAGTACATATTACTTCTCTCCACATATTAAGATGAAAGTTTACTGGGTGACTCATTCATGTCTCTTGTTAAAATTCAGAGGTGGGTTCTCTTTTAAAGTATGAGAATAAGAGAAATATTTATTGAGAAATTCTTAAAAATTAACGTTAAATGATGATATCATTTCTTAATAAAACATTTAAAATATTAATTTTACCATTCACTCAGGTCCTCTTTTTCATGTTGAATACTCGTCAGAATTCGTTTAGTTCTAGAGGAAGCCCGGAAGATTTTCATCGCCATGAATATAGTTTTGGAAAAATGTGACTTTTTTCTTTTCTTTCTCATTTTCTTTTTAGTAGTAGAAAAATGTGAAATTTGTGAAAATGAATTATAAATAGTAAGAGGTAAAAACAGAATATAAGGGCAAACTAGGAATTTGATATAAACTGCTTTTCTTTCCGCTTGCCTTTTTTGGGGATTGGAACGGATCAGAGATCAATAAGATCATGGGTTCATGCAGATGCTTTGGGAGTTGCAGTCTTATAAAATGCAATGAAACCAGAATCACAAAGGCAGAGAGGATTGGGCACTTTTTTTGATTTTACGATCTGGGTTGGGTACGAAATTCAAGAAAAAGAAATTCTGTTGAAGGTTGAGCACGCATAGTTTACTTGATTAATTGGTGGTGGGAAAAAAACAGAGCAGCTAATCTTCATCAATGGCTACCAGGAGACCTCTACAGTATGTATTGAAGAGGGTTTGTAGGGGAAGGAGTTTCAGCGCTCTTCCTGAAAAGAAAATTTCCTCTTCTCAGGAACTCATCAACATGGAAAATGAATACAGCGCTCACAAGTTGGTTCTCTCTCTCTCTCTCTCTCTCTCCCCCCCACCCGGTTTAAATGCTGACGAGTTTCAGTAGTAACGTCACTGTGTATTGTTTATCTTGTTGGGTCCCTTTTCTTTCAAGGTTCTGCTTGAATTCTGTTATTTGATTTTCTTTTTACATATCCTTGTTTGAATTCATTACATGGATTAAAAATACACTTTTTGTGGTGAAATACAAGATAAAGTTCGTTCCTTTCTTCGTTTATTTGTTCTAAGTATGGAATTATATATAGTTGTAATTTATTCTAAGGTAAAAATATTTAAAACTATCGTGATACTACATAAGAACGATCAAGAGGAAACCAGAAGGAAGATAAATCCTCACTCGGTTTCAATTTTTTTCTGTTTTGAAATGCCTTGCTAATCATCATCTGGTTCACTATAATTACAGAATCTCAGTTGCAAATTAAATGTGCGTAGCAAGAGGTGTTGTTAGATGCTTGAAGGAGGGGAAATGAAAATGAAGCCGCTGCTAGTCAGTGGTTTTGAATATACAAATAGAACCAGCAGCTTCTATAAGTAGGTATTAACCAGCTCCCGTTACAAGTCTACAACAACAACGACAACAAGCCTTATCCCAACTAAATGGGGTTGGCTACATGGATCCTTCCTTTCCTTCCAATCACCTCTACTTGAGGTCATACTAGATACAAGGCCTAAGCTATGCATATCCTTTGTCACCCTTCTTCTAAGGTTATCTTAGATTTGCCCCTAGTTTTTCAAATTCCTTCTATCTAGATTAAATCACTTCTTCATACAAAGACATTTAAAGGCCTCCAGCTCCCATTACAAGTCTATGTAGAAAAAATTAGCTCTAAGATTTATGGGTTTGTAATAACAAAGGAAAGTAATTTCTTGCCGAGTACTTAGGGTTACCTGGAAAGCTGCTTAAATGCTAACCTGTCTCCTAGCTTTGTCTGTGTGCCTTGACTCTAAAGTCATGCCAATCGACAATTACCTCTGGTGTTTTAGTAATACTCTTCCTAATGTATTGGATAAGCTATTGTTATGCCTTTTCGTCATTGAACTGGTTCTTCAAGAGTTGATACAGAGATTGATTTTTTTTTCTTTCTTTGTCTTTCTTTTGGGGGTTTGAGTTTTTGTTTGTAATGTTTTGTTAGCTAATTAGTTCATCCTGGATAACTTCTAGATTTATAGCCACTAGAACAATCTTCTTTGAGTAAAATTTAGATCACATTTTTATTTCTAATTGAATGATTAAACCCATAAAACTTTATCATGGTAATGCATATCATAGTCTAATTCTTATTAGTTTGGCATATAACCAGACACTCAAAAGTCTCAGCCTTCTGATATGCATAATAAGTATACATTGTAACTCTCCCCTG